>NC_091953.1:99511928-99801928 GCF_031021105.1 Erythrolamprus reginae | reverse complement strand
ACTGTGAATTTCTGGATAGCATTGTGATGTCATTTACTGCATTAATTCATTTGTCCAGGTGCCCCCACGCAACCACAAAATGTTGTCCTGGCTCTCAGCTGCCCTACCTCCTGATGTCATTAATTAGCCAAATTTGATTGGCTATGCAGGATAGTGATAAAGCCCCACCATTAAAATTCCCAACCAGTGAAATGATTCATGACTGGCAGGGGGTGTCTATGTGATTAATCCAGCCAAGGAGGAAAAAATATTTATGGAAAATAGTGGTGAAATAGCAATAGCTTAGAAAGATATGGGACATACCAGGATTCTTTAAAATATTAAACAATGAATAAATACTTTTCAGAAAATATGTATGTTCTACAGAAATAACTATTTGAGTATTTGACAATTCATAAATTGGTATTAATGAATACTTCATGAAGCTCTAGTGTCATAAATAAGAACAAGTCCCTGTAGGTTGTTCAGTGAAGTTAATGATTAAAGTAATGGTTGCATATTGTATTTCCTGGCACCACAACTTTAGGCAACTGCGCTGATTGAATTAAAGCCCATGAACCTTTGCCATTTGTAAAGAGTTCATTTCCTCATTAACACAAAAAGATCAACTTTTGCCAAGCCAATCAGCATGTTTAAATAAGCAGCAGTAATGCTTGAGGTGGGTGGTTACTTGTAAAATATGTTTATCTCGCAATAGCAAGGCTTATATCATTCTTATGTGCTTTTTGAATGTGGCTTGTCCTCTCTGTGCCTGCAAAGAAAGAGAGAATCAAAGGAGATAAGAACAAGACTCTCTTTAACTAATAATCGAAAATAAAATAGAAAGATCCTACAGTTGGGCCAAAAGAATAAGAAGTTGGAACTGGAACTGACTACTTGTTTAGAAGAAGGCTAGACATTAGAACAAAGTTTCAAAACAAAGAATGGTTCCAAATATTATGCATAAAATAAAGACCCTTTATCACATGAGTCTAGTGGAACAGTGCTGTTCTGAACTTTTTTTTAACACAAACTTACTTGGCTATCAGTAGTTATTTTTTTTAAAATGCTAGCTCTATATTTTAATATTCTGCTATTGCAACTTGTCAGCAAAGTTCCTACTTACTATGTTCTCCTCTATGTCTTTGAGGTATATCCAGAAAATCCATATTACCATATTTTTCAGAGTACAAGGCACACCAGAGTATAAGATACACCTTAGTTTTTCGGGAAGAAAATAGGGAAAAATAATTTATCCATTCATCTAGCTAGTTCTTAGTCCGGTCAGCTTCAACACCTTAATTTGCTGTTTTTGAACATGTATGCTTGCTTTTTATCCCCTGGTTGGGGATTAAAAAAACAATTTCTAAAGCACTTCTCTTTCTCTCTCTGAAGAGAGAAACAATGGAAAAAGCAGGCCAAGGGAAAATCGCTTTGCTAGCAAAGCATGGAAGATGGTTTCACTCCTTAGCACATTGTTAGGGCTGTAAAAAAAAGGCCGAAAATTGCTTGCTAGCAAAGCAGGAAAGATCAGTAGGGCTGAAAAAAGGCTTCTGAAGCACAGAAGCCCAGCTGATTGTCGGAGGGAGAAGCTATGGAAAAAAACAGGCAACGGGAAGATCGCTTAGCTAGCAAAGTACGGAAGATAGATTCATTCATTAACTCCTCGTTAGGGCTGAAAAAAAGCTTAGTAAAAGCTACATTCAGAGTATATGGGAAACTCAAAATTTTCAGCCTATTTTGGGGGGAAGGGGTAGGTGCATCTTATATTCTGAAAAATACGGTATATGTTACTACTATATTGGTCACTAGAACATTACAATGCAAGCAGATAAAATGATCAAGTTTTCATCTCTTTGCTAACTAACTTCAAAAAGCTCATTGTGTCTAAAATTTCTAGATATAAAAAGTGTATGGTGTTGTTAGAGATAGCTTCTATAACAATGCAACTAAATAGCAATAGCAAAAGCATTTAGATGTATATTCCACTTCACAGTGCTTTATAGCCCTCTCTAAGAGGTTTACAAAGAGTAAGCATATGCCCCCCCCCCAACAATCTGGGTCCTCATTTTACTGACCTTGGAAGGATGGAAGGCTGAGTCAAATCTCTGCCTGTTTGTTTGTTTGTTTGTTTGTTTGTTTGTTTGTTTGTTTATTACTAGGATCATGAATTGGACCCATATACTAACTGGAAGCCAGTACATCTTGCAAAACAGAAGTGACATGAACATGCTACAGGGTACCCATGTCTATTTGTTACTCTGTTTTCTAGAACAACTGAAGCTTGGTTGGTCTTCAAAGGCAGATTTACTTGGATGGCTAGTGGCTTAGATGTACAATTAAGTAACCATCAGCATACTGGTGATATTCACCATGTGTCACCAGATAATCTCTCCCAATGGTTTTATGTAAACTTTAAACAAAAGCAAGAAAAGTTATCATTTGATGATATTCAGTTGTATTGATGGGATTCCTTGATCCTAAGAATTAAAGGATTAATTTTTTGCATAAAGCATCTGCTGTGAAAGAAATTTTTCAACTCTGCTTGAGATGTTAGAATCCTAGGAAGCAAATGAAGTCATCCTCAGATAAACCACAGTTGTGAGGGTAAAACACAAGTTACTAGAGAAAGGATATCAAAAGAATATGTGGGCTCTGGGGTTGTCCACTGTATGTCATAGGGTAGAGTAATCTTTCCCCCTAAACCACAAAGCATTAAATGAGATAAGAAGAAATTATTGAGTGTGTTGGACAGGTGAAATTAAATAGGTAAATTTCTTATATGAATCTTTACTCTTTATATACTGCCAGCATGTAAATCTATTGGGAAATATGTTTGGAACACAATCTATATCAATCCTGATTTTTGGATTTTAGGTTCATGGCCAGAAGGGCTTTATTTACGAAAGTAGTAGTGTAAGTCATTCTGATTTCTAGCTTTCCACAAAGGCAACTATTTTTTTTTTTAAATGGCATTCAGAGAATTTCTAGAGAAATAAAACTCAAGTCAGCAGGAAAGTTGGCACATGTAGATTCTGATTCCAAGGGGATCCTACCAGTTTCTTACAGGAAGTGCTATGATAAAAATCCAGCAAGGTACTTGTAATAGAGATTAGGAAATCTGGACTGGATAAAATTTAAGCACTTTAAGTTTTATACACACATACATAAGTGACATATGTTATCTGAAAAAAATAATTATAGCTTTAAAAGTTGCATTATAGTAAGTATGCTCTTGTCTTCTGTGGTATGAAATAAGTCCAAGTATGAAAGCAAGGCCTTAGCAGGATCAGAAATAGTTTAATTTGTGTCAGATTTATGAGAGTTGTGCTAATATTGGAAGAATGAAATGTGGTCTATAAGATTGTTTTTTCCGTGATTGGAATTACAAGCATCTCAGTCTTTTTTTTTTATGTTGTTGCTTGGAATATTATATTGTAAACTCTTCTTCCATAGAATAGTCCACAAGGGCTTAGAGTTTCTTTCTGAGGCCATCCCAAATTAGAAAGAGAGAGTATAGCTCTATCATCAATGTAAAGTCATAGAGGCAGCTAGATATTAAACATCTGGGGGATTAAATTATTATTTTTATTATAATTTCAAGAAGAAAGGAAATACAGTGATCCCCCGCTCGTTGCGAGGGTTCCGTTCCAGGACCCCCCGCAACGAGCGGGTTTTCACGAAGTAGCGCTGCGGAAGTAAAAACACCATCTGCGCATGTGCAGATGGTGTTTTTACTCCCACAGCGCTAGTGAGGAGCCGAAGATTGGGGGCGGCGCGGCTGTTTGCCGCCGGCATGGAGGGCTTCCTAGCAGCCCCCCAAACCCGGGTTGGGGGTCCGGGGGGCGCTGGTTCTCGGCGCTTTTGAGCTGAGTCCGGGAGCGAATTCGCTCCCGGACTCAGCTCGAAAGCGCCAAGACAAGCCGTTCCTTGCCGCTTGCTATCGGCGCTTTTGAGCTGAGTCCGGGAGCGAATTCGCTCCCGGACTCAGCTCGAAAGCGCCGATAGCAAGCGGCAAGGAACGGCTTGTCTCGGCGCTTTCGAGCTGAGTCCGGGAGCCAATTCGCTCCCGGACTCAGCTCAAAAGCGCCGATAGCAAGCGGCAAGGAACGGCTTGTCTCGGCGCTTTCGAGCTGAGTCCGGGAGCCAATTCGCTCCCGGACTCAGCTCGAAAGCGCCGATAGCAAGCGGCAAGGAACGGCTTGTCTCGGCGCTTTCGAGCTGAGTCCGGGAGCGAATTCGCTTCCGGACTCAGCTCAAAAGCGGCGAGAATGAACGGCATGGGCGGGCGAAGGGCGGGCGGCAGCGAGGAGTTTGCGTGGGCGGTGGGGAAACTCCTCGCTGACGCCAGCAAGAGGGGGAAGACTCAGGGAAGCCGCCCAGAAGCTGATCTCCCGGTTGTCATCTACGCATGCGTGCCCCGGGCACGCATGCATAGATGGTATTTTGACTTCCGGGTTGAAAAATAGTGAAGTACCCTGTTCGCAATGGTTGGGGACGCAATAAACGGGGGATCACTGTAATACAGATAAATACAGATAAAAATGTATAAGAGATATAGGAAGAAAATAAAAAAGATAAAGATGAAGATGAAGAAGATGATGATATGATGATGATGATGATGATGATGTTTCTATCCATTAAGTTGAGTCCAAATCTTGATGATACTATGGCCCAGGTCTTTCCACATCTTCTGAGTTTGTACTATTTCTTTGAGCTTTTCTATGCTCTGTCTAAGGTCAATTTCTATAATGTCCAGCCAACATGTTCTTTAATGGCTTGGTTTCATTTTATTGTTAATTGTTGTGAACATAATTGCTTTCTCCAATGAATTCCCCTACAGGACATGGCCAAAGTAAGTGAGGAGCAGTTTCATGAGTTTGCCTTCTAGTGACATGTCTGGCACTCACCAGTACATATACAGTACTGTGTCAGAAGGAAAATATGGGTGAACTAACATATCTCTAATTTTCAGTAACCTATCATATGAATAATATATTCTAATAGCGTTAAAAGGGGTATGAAATTCTTCCTGAGTTATAATGGTGTAAGAAAAATTCCCTAGACCAAGAGAATAAAAGCTAAAAATCTTTATTAACAACATGATATATAATATAGAAACTTATATCAAACATAACATAAACATAACAAAGATTCCAGCATGATCATACAGTATCATACAGGGACCTAGAGAAGTCACGGGAAGAATACCAGTGAACCTCAGAAGGTAAAGTACCTAACTACAAGAATCATCTTATAAAGAATTTTTATGTCTAGTTTACACCCACTTCTTCCTGTCCACTTATTTGTCCATATATGGGGTTGTCTTGCATCCAATTTCATCATAGTTCCTCGGAACTCTCTAGATTAATGCATCAAGTTGTTGTTGTGCCTTTATGAATGTTTCTTGGCCTAAAAAATAGGATTTCTTCATGTCTGATACAGGATGTTAACATGTTTTTGTACTTTTGCATTTTCTGGCAAGGTCCGCTGTCCAAAAGGTCGGAAGTTTAGTACTCTAATAAGAGTGTTTTGTATCTATCTAGGCCTTAGATGCCTAGATTATATAGATAATTCTCACAAATGGTGATTGTTGAGTTCACACTTAAGGGGTTTATTTAATGGGAGGAGCAGAATACAATCTTGTTCTACTCCTTTATGGATTGACAATCTATAGGTAGATAGCTCCTGCTATCACATCTAACTAATTTGTTTTAACATAGTGTTATTCTAATCAGGCAGGGTAACTTCCAATCTACAGAGGAATGAATCAGCTTCCAATACATTCATTCTCTGGAAATGGAATGGAAGGTTGATTTTAAATCATTGAAAGCAATATAAGGGAATGGGAATAAGTGTGCATGAATTTTTCTACTTGAAAATATAAAATAGCATATTGTTTGATCATTGATTTGCACTCCCTATAGCCCACTTATTCATTAGAGAGATATTTCTGCTATTCCAGTCAATCTAGAAATGTGCATATAGCATCCTGGGAACTCTTAAGAGAGTAATGGAATAATTACTAAGGGAGTTCATGCCTGTTATCTTTTTTGAAAATGGGACAATAATAGAATGATCCCAGTCTTTATGCATTGGAAATACTGTATGTTACTAGTGTGTGTGTGTAAAAAGAGAGAGAGAGAGAGAGAGACTCAAAAATCAACATTACATTTTTTTAATAAATATCAGGTCAGTGCCAAGGACTTGAGGTGCTTCCAATTATTATTTTTTTAATAAAGTTTTTATCTTTTTAAAAAAGTTTTTATTTATTATTTGTAAGTATATGCCAAGCACCCAAATTTTGATTACATGACCATGGGGATGTTGCATCTGTCATAAAAGTAGTACCTGAGTGTAAGTTTTAGGGTCATTGTAACTTCAAATGATTGCTAAATGAATGGCTATAAGTAAAGGACTACCAGCTAATGGTGCCCTCTTATTTTTCAAGGGCATTGCTTGAAAAAAAGCAAGCAATATATTAGACAAGTCCATTTGAACTATTTTCCCAGGACTGCTAGGGTCCAGCAAAATGTCAAAATTATCTTTAATTGAAGAAAAGACCATGTTTTTGTAGTTTTATGATTTCCCAGTTGTCTTTGACTGTCATTTTTTATTAGAAGTAATTTGGAGTATTTATTTTATAGTATTAGAGCAACAAGGGGCTCTGCAGTCTCTTCTAACTATTTTGTTGTATGAGCAGGTCCTTCTGTTTTGAATAATACCTTTGTCTGTTCTTCTTTAGCTATCATACTATAAGACTTAATTAGTGTGCTGTCAAAAGAATCAAGCAGTCTAGTCCTATGTTGGTAGAACATTTAGTAATATTTCCTGATATCAAAGTCAAAGATAAGGTAGAAGAAACTTGGCAGCTCTCCAAATTAGACATGGCCTTTCAGAAGGTGTGAAATGGTGAAATATTTAGAAGTTGGCTCACATTTTGACCAGTTAAAAGTTGAGTGAGGATGATTCCAAACGTATAGGATATAAAAATCAATAATGTAGAATAAGCGAGTTGGAAGGGGCCTTGGAGATCTTCTAGTCAGGAAACCCTACAATTCTTCAAACAAATTGTTATCCAATCTCTTTAAAACTTCCAGTTTTTGAGCTTTTACAACTTCTGGAGGCAAATTGTTCCACTGATTAATTGTTCTAAATATCAGAAAATTTCTCCTTAGTTGTGTTCTGTTTGGGTCACTCCGGAAGCTATGACCAACCCAAAAAGATAAGCCAGACACACCGGTAGAATTCCAATACAGTTTTATAATGTTAAAGAGAAACGAAGCTAAACAGAAAATGTCCTTACAAAGTAGGAAAACACTGGAACTCCAAATATATACACAAAGGCAATTGTCCATACATGAACATGAATATAGGATTCTTGCTGCCAAGCCGAGGCTGTAGATAACAGACATACACCTCCCACGGTTCTTCAAGACTGCTGGGCCACGAGCCAGGAACAGAAATGCCGAGAAAACAATGCAGGTTACAGCAACTCCAACTGATAACACTCCACATGGCTTCAAGAGTTTGCCTGCCTTATAAACCCTTCCTTGCTAATGAGGACCACACCCAAGCCCTGGTGTTCCTTATTCAATGCTGATAATATCTCTTCAATTGATTCTTCCTTTGATCTAGACGTCTCTGTCGCATGTTAATGACAGCTTGTGCTTCGTCATCTAATGACTCCAAAGATTCCAAGCTACTGGCTGGGGAGAGCCCCTCCCCGGGGCTCCCATGCTGTTCTTCCTCGTCACATTCCTGACTGTACTCTCCCCCGTCCGACTGCCCAGACCCCTCCTCTTCGCTGTCATCCTCCACCGGGCATGGAGCCAGCAGAGACACAGCTGGTCTTTGATCTGCCTCAGGCTGAACCACAACAAGTTGTAAGTCACTTCTCTCCTTGATTAGTTTCTTTTCCTACTCTCAGGTGCTTTGGAGAATAGCTTGACTCCCTCTTCTTTGAGGCAAGCTCTGAAATATTGGAACATATACAGTATCTCACCCCTAGTCCTTCCTTTCATCCGACTAGATTAGACTACACAATTCCAGCAACCGTTCTTTTTATGTTTTAGTTTCCAGTCCCCTAATCATCTTTGTTGCTTTTTTCTGCACTCTTTTTAGAGTCTCAAAGTTTTCAAATAGATCTTCATTTCTAAATGTGTTTATGGTATTATTTACCAAGATGAACTAATTGATTACAGTGATACAGAAGGGCAGAATCCTTCGTATTTTCTGGGTCTGATGGAGCACAACAGTTGCTGTTTTCAGATTGCTTTATCAGTGCAGAAGTTTGATGAGGAAAATTTGCTTTCTGTAATCACTGCAAAGGAAACAGTGTAGGCTTCAAATGTTTTCTTCAAAGCATCCATCTTTTGAAAGGGAGTTGTTAGTTTATCAAACACAGCTATTATAGTCTGAGCAGTTAAGCCAAATAAATCTGAAGTGTCTGTTTCTGTGTGATTGAGATGTTATTTAGCTCTTCAGCTGGTGCATCATGGTTATAAATAATATATAAATAATTCCAAGTGGTCAGAGGCAAATTTTTACTGAAATCTTCATTCATTGAAATCATCATTCTCAATGAAGAGAAGGGAGTTTGCATGTCTATTGATTGCTGGGCAGAATTTCAAATATATGCATAGAAATCCAGAAGATTAAATCATCAGAAGAAATTTTGAGGTGAGGAACTCATTAATTTTCAATTGTTTTGCTCTCTATGCTGATGTCAAAATCTTAACACTTCTATATTTCTTTTTCTTTCCCTAAATTAAATTTCAGCAATTTAAAGTCATAAATAAAATATTAAGAGGAAAAAACTAGGGTAATAATAACAAAAAACTAGGGTAATAATAACAAAAGCCTGATTTAAAAAAACCTGTGAGGATTTTACTAAAAAAGTAAATTCATACCTTTTAATAAAATCTATTAGGTGCTACTATATTCCATTTTGTTTTTTGTTTTTTTGGATCCTTCATAGAAATTATTCAAAAGATATATGCGATTGTCTGGGATATGAGTGTTTCTCAAACTACCTGCACTTTGTGGTGATATACAGTATCAAAGTTCTTTAAATGATTAATATGCAAAAAGTGGTCATATTTTTGGAACAGAATCTTTCAGAACTTTCCTTTCCATTATCCTCTCAATTTCCAATATTCAAGCCTCTTTATTCTGGGCCTACTGGGCCCACTGGAAGTCAGAAAATCGGGTAGCAGGGGTGCAGGGGGGAGGGCATTTAATATGGATATGGGCATGCGTGCAATAGCGCCCCGAGTCTGTGGAGAGGGGCGGCATACAAATCCAATAAAATAAATAAATAAAATTTTGGCACCCAAGGAAAAAAAGTTTGTCATCATTGTTCTAGTCCAAGCCCCTGCTCAAGCAATAAACTCTATACCATTCTTGGACAAATAACTGTCCAATCTCTTCTTTAAAACCTGCAGGGATGGATCACTTGCAACTTCCGAAGGCAAGCTGTTCCATTGAGTCATTATTCTAACTGTCAAGAAACTTGTCCTTTGTCCCATGTTGGACCTCTCTTTCATAGGTTTCTGTACATTACTGGTCCTGCCCTCAGATTTTTTGGAGTATAGGTTGAGCCCTTCTTCTCTGAGACAACCCCTTGAACATTAGAACACTGTTATCATATCATACGTAGTCCTTCTTTTCATTACACTACACATATCCAGTTCCTGAACGGTTCTTCATATGTTTTAGCCACCAGCCCCCTGATTATCTTTGTCACTCTTTTCTGCACTAAGCATCATTTTTGTATTGTGGTGACCAAAACTAGACACAGTAATTCCAAGCATGGTCTCACCAAAGCAATATAAAACAGTAAGATTACTTCAGTTGACTTTTAAAATTTATTTTATTTATTTATTTATTGGATTTGTATGCCGCCTTGTCCACTTCATGGCCTTGTCCACTTCATCAGGTGTCACCAGATCAAACTCTTCCCAGACAGGTGGACAAGTACGGGCCCCAGTCACCTCAACTGACTCATTGTCAGTCTACTCTGTTTTCCAATTGGAGTCGAGGTCCGCCCAGATCCGAGCGATTTTATCAGCGAAAAATGTGTTAAAATCCTCAGCACTACTCTGTAAGGGCTCCCCAACTCCCCCCTGGTTAAGAAGGGAGTGGGTCACCCTAAACAGAGCGGCTGGGTGGGATTCCGCTGATGCAATCAAGGTGGCATGATACACACATCTTGCCGCCTTGAGCGCCACTTTGTAAGTCTTAATAAAAGATCTTACAAGTGTTCGGTTGGATTCAGACTTACTCTTCCTCCATCGTTTCTCTAGACATCTCTTCTGGCATTTCAACTCCCGCAGCTCCTCGTTGAACCATGGAGCTCTACGGGGTCTAGTGCCACGGAGAGGTCGCAACGGCGCAATCCAGTCAAGAGCCCCCGCCGCAGTCTTGTTCCAGGCCTTAGCAAGGGACTCCACTGAACTGTGGATGAGTGTATCTGGAATAACCCCAAGCGCCTTCTGAAAGCCCTCTGGGTCCATCAGGCGTCTGGGGCGGAACAACTTAATTGGTTCTGCCTCCCTGCGGGGAAGGATTGGAGCCAGGAAGTCAAGCCGTAGTAGAAAATGGTCTGACCATGACAAAGGCAATGCTTCTAAGCCCCTTAGTTTCAGACCATTACTCAATTGCTCAGAGAGGAATACCATGTCAGGTGTGTGTCCCCCCTCATGAGTCGGACCCTGTATTACTTGAGTCAGGTCCATGGCTATCATGGTGGCCATGAACTCCTGTGCCAGTCCAGAGGTTTCACCAAGTGACAGCAGATTAAAATCCCCCAAGACAATAAGTCTGGGGAATTCCACTGCCAACCCAGCTACCTCCTCGAGTAGCACAGGCAGGGCTTTTGACACGTAGCTTGGAGGCAGGTACGTGAGAAATAAGCCAACCTGAACCCCTAAGTCCAACTTCACCAAGAGGGACTCGCAACCCGCAATCTCTGGATCAACGAGTCTACGTAAGCCAAGACTCTCCCTGGCTATAATAGCCACTCCTCCCCCCCTTCCCTGGGGTTGAGGTTGATGCCATATCTGAAACCTGGCTGGACAAATTTCAGAGAGAGGAACTCCTCCCTCCGGGCCCAGCCAGGTTTCAGTTTGTATTGACTTTTTAAAAATATGAACGCACACACAACATAAAACAGGTGCTCTGTGAGTAGTGCCCACCACCAGATAAGCATTCACACCTCACCACCAATTTGGGGGTGTTTCTTGTATATACCATTTTAACTCAAGAGCAAAATATCTGTTTACATATTATAGAGTGATTCCAAAATATTCCTTGTATCTTGGTCTCCGATCTACTCGACATATCTGCAAGTACTCATATTGTGCTTGTATTTGGGGATTCTCTAAAACTGGTCTTACTGGTATAGGTATTGGCAAAACAAGGTTGACATGGTAAAGAAACTGCAGATTGCACTGGATTTTTGTCTTTATAATATTTTTTCCATTAAACAAATAAATACATCTTCCTTTGGAAGAATAATGTTGTAAACAGGATTCATCACCCTTTGAAAAAAAATGCTTGCTTTGCTATTAGTGGCTCTATATGGCCGTCCTTTTTATATATGTGCCCTGGCAGCTTACAATATTAAAAATAATAAAAACATATACAAAAGTATAAAATGGATAGCAACTGGAAGTACTGTATATCACAAAACCATAGTCAAACATTCAGCATAAATGGGTGATTTCATCCTTGGGATCTGAGGTTAGCCATAGCTTTTTCTCAATCCTCTTTTTTCACCAATAGACAACACTTCAAGCAGCTGATAAAAAGATAAAAAGAAAATGAATATGATTATGAAAATAATTTTTTCCCATTGGAGCTTCTAACACTGGTAGCCAGTAATTGAACAGATAATATGCATGGTTTTTGAAATACAGTGGTACCTCTACTTAAGAACGCCTCTACTTAAGAACTTTTCTAGATAAGAAACGGGTGTTCAAGATTTTTTTGCCTCTTCTTAAGAACCATTTTTTACTTAAGAACCCAAGCCTAGAAAAAATTCCAAGGAGATTTGAGAGCGGCACGAAGGCTGGGCCAGTTTCCTACCATTCCCCCGTTAATCCAGGCCTTCTTGGGCTTTTCTGGGCTGCCAGAAGAGCCTTTTGGTGATACTTAAGGAGGCTTTGGCAGTCCAGAGCGAACAAAGCATTTTCCTTCCTCTGGGAACTTGGAGAGGGAATAAACCTCTGCCAGAGCCCAGAGAAAAGAGTGAACGGAGCGTTTTCCTTTCTCTAGGCACTTGGAGAGGGAATAAACTACTTTGGTGTGGTGACTCCTTCACACTGCCTCCCACACACCTGGCGCAAGGTTGTCTTCCGGAGCATCTGGGTATGGAAAGGCAAAAGGGGGCGCTTCACCCCAGCTTAATCAACTCGACTTCAGCCAAACTGAGGAGTCACCACAGTGAAGGAAAAGTGCCGGCTACAAAGCGAGTGAGCGAGAGAAAAGGGGAGCCTTTCAGCATGGGAAGGAAGAGGAAGCAGGTAGCAGCAGCAGCCACCTTTTGGTCAAAGGAGCGGCAGGTTCCTCCTCTCACCTTACTGGGTTTCTCTCTCTAGCGCAGTGTATGGGAGGCAGCCTTGCGCCAGGTGTATGGGAGGAACATTCTCTTCCTTGCCGCCTCAGAGTCCCTCTTTTTTTGTTAAGCCTTAAAGTTTTGGATTTTTTTTATTTCCCTCACTTCACTTTCTTCCTTTAGCAGTGACTGTCCTCCTCCTGTTCTTCTTCCTCTTCCTCCCACCCAAATTCCGAGCTTTTATTTCTTTCCTAATGGGTTGCATGCATTATTTGCTTTTACATTGATTCCTATGGGGAAAATTGCTTCTACTTACAAACTTCTACTTAAGAACTGGGTCATGGAACAAATTGAGTTCTTAAGTAGAGGTACCACTAGAAAGAAGGGAATCTGGATTTTAAAAAGTCAACCATAAGAGTTAAAAAGTAATTAAAAGCCAACCAATGATTTCATGGCTTCTTTTCTCTTGTTTTCTGCTACTTTTCTTTTTTTTTTAAATTAAATTTTGAAAATAGATCAAATATTTTAAAAAGGAAAAAATCCTCGCCAGAACTCCCTGTAAAGTGAAACATGAAGTGCTTAGGGCACCAGACCCAAAGGGGGTGCCACAAAAGTGAAAAAAAATATGAAGATTTGTGAGAAAAAAAAATCATAAAACTAAACTAAAACATCTTGTTGGGAACAATAGCAGCCAAATATTAGACATGATTTGAGTAGCTAGGCCAGTGATGGAGAATCTATCGAACAGGTGCCACAGGTGGCACAAAGAGCCATATCTGCTGGCACATGACCTATTGCCCTAGCTCAACTCCAATGTGCATGTGTCTGCTTGCCAGTTGATTTTTGGCTTGCACAGAGGTTCTGGGAGGGCATTTTTTGCTTCCAGAAAGCCTTCATGTGGGTGGGGGAGGGTATTTCTACTGGACTCATGCGTAATGAAATGTTGCATGAAGAAAAAGTTTCTTCTTCAATTTTCTTCTTAATTTTCATTTAATTGAAGAAAAAAACCCTAAAGAAATCAGTTTTTCTTTTTCAAAGCAATATGCAAAATACAACGAGATTCTTATGAGTGGACATGGGAGTTTTCTTTCTTATTTATGAGAAGGTCCTGGATTTCCAATTTGTTAGAGCATAATAATCTCTCTAGGCAGTAATGGACTGCCAAAATTTTTACAGCCAAAATTTTTATTTTGTGGGTGTGTCTTAATGGTCATGTGACCAGGTGGGAGCGGCTTGAACAATCATCATTGTTCAAGTGAACTGTTAAGTTCTTGACCTACAACCTTACCAGTGTCACTGGGGTGACAATTTACTTCGTGTTTCCCGCGCTCTCCTTTCTGGGTCGCCATCCTACCTCAGGCTGGGTAGCTAAGTGAACGGGTGCTGCCAGAAGCATAAATGCTGCCGGCGCTGCTTCCACTCACGCCTTCTACTTGCACCTCAGGCGGGAGGTGACCACAGGACGCTGGAGGGGAGCTGGGAAGGAGAGAGGGAAGCTTGTCTGAGGCCAGGAAGGAGGAAAGAGGAAAAAAGCAAGGAGCGCAGACGTAGCAGTAACAGCAGGGAAAAAAGGTGAGCTGAGCCGAGCCAAGACCAGTAATCCAGGAAGTGACAGCCACCGATCAGCTTCATTTCTGCCAGTGGAACTGTGTTCCACCCCATCCTGCCTGCTGCCCACCCCTGTTTCTAGGATTACAAAACTGTGGAATTGCTTTCTCCAGGCTTTCTTTATTTTACAAAACCATGTGGCAAGTCCATTCAAGATTTTTCTGAGATCATCATCACATCAGATACATGTACAATTAGCACAGGTGCCCCCCAAGGCTGTGTACTCTCACCACTTATCTTCTCTCTATACACTAATGACTGCATCTCATACGATCCATCTGTTAAACTACTGAAGTTTGCAGATGATACAACAGTGATCGGACTCATTCGAGACAACGATGAATCTGCATACAGACGGGAAGTTGAACAACTATCCTTGTGGTGTGACCAGAACAATCTAGAACTGAACACACTCAAAACCATAGAAATGGTGGTAGACTGAGAAACCCTTCCACCCTTCCACCTCTCACAATACTAGACAACACAGTATCAACAGTAGAGACCTTCAAATTTCTAGGTTCTATCATATCTCAAGACCTAAAATGGTCACCTAACATCAAAAACATCATCAAAAAAGCACAACAAAGAATGTTCTTTCTGCACCAGCTCAGGAAGCTCAAACTGCCCAAGGAGCTGCTGATTCAGTTCTACAGAGGAATCATTGAGTCTGTCATCTGCACGTCTATAACTGTCTGGTTTGGTGCTGCAACCCAACAGGACCAACACAGACTTCAGAGGATAATCAGAATTGCAGAAAAAACAATTGCTGCCAATCTGCCTTCCATTGAGGACCTGTATACTGCACGAGTCAAAAAGAGGGCAGGTAAAATATTTACTGACCCCTCACATCCTGGACACAAATTGTTTCAACTCCTACCCTCAAAACGTCGCTACAGAGCACTGCACACCAAGACAACTAGACACAAGAACAGTTTTTCCCCGAATGCCATCACTCTACTAAACAAATAATTCCCTCAACACTGTCAGACTTTCTACTAAATCTGCACTTCTATTCTACTAGTTTTTCTCATCATTCCTATCACCCATTTCCTCCCATGTTGACTGTATGACTCTAACTTGTTGCGTATATCCTAAGATTGTTATTAATATTGCTTCTTCATTGCTTATTTGACCCCTATGACAATCATTAAGTGCTGTACCACATGATTCTTGACAAATGTATATTTTATTTTATGTACGTTGAGAGCATATGCACCAAGACAAATTCCTTGTGTGTCCAATCACACTTGGCCAATAAAATTCTATTCTATTCTATCAGAAATCAGGAGCAGTCGAAGAGACTTAACAGTCAAGTGTGGAGAACATAGCTCAGAGAAAAACAACCTGACTGAAACAATAAATAAACATAGGAGTATTATCAAAGAAGTGGGAAAGAAACTTGAAACCATTCTGAGAATGAAGTAGAAAAACAGAAACCTCTTTTACAGGCAAAGCAGCGTCATGAAACCAGGCGGCAGATTTTGGCACAGGAACAAATTTTCAGGGTAAACTCAGCACATGCGCACATCACGCCACACTGCATTGCAACTGCCACACCACCTGCACACTGTACTCCCAAAACTGCCACTGTCAATATTCAAAAGCAGCTGGAGTGTTCATGTTTGAATTAGATCATCATGAGAATACATTTAAACAGAAAACACTACTTATTTATTCAAGCAGCATTATATGAAATTTATGTTTTAATATTTGTTTGTTGTTCAATAAGATACAATGAACTATTGACTTACTTATTTAAGAATCATTTATGCACGCCTATGGCTCTAATGGCTTATTTTAAACTTTGAAAAAAAACAAAGCTGAATGACATGTCTCTGGCTCCCCACCCTTTGCACCGAAAACGGAGAAAGGACCAAGTTGCCATATGTTCCATACACACTCGGAGCTTTCAAACCCACGGGAATTCCCACCATACACATGAGGAGCCATTTACATAAGAACAACCAAGGTATCACATTAAAGAGGACAGGGCATAATTTACTTAAATTTGCATCTGCTAACTGTTAATAGTTCATCACATGAACTTAATAGAAAAGGTAGCTTCAGCCAGGAGAATTTATTTATTTATTTATTAGATTTGTATGCCACCCCTTTCCGTAGACTCGGGGCGGCTCACAACATAATAAAACAATTCATAACAAATCTAATAATTTACAATTTAAAATTTAAAGTAGTTAAGAAAACCCCATTTTTAAGCAGACATACCTATAAACATACCATACATAAATTATATAGGCCCAGGGGAGATATCTCAATTCCCCCATGCCTGACGACAAAGGTGGGTTTTGAGGAGTTTACGAAAGTCAAGGAGGGTAGGGGCAGTTCTAATCTCTGGGGGGAGCTGGTTCCAGAGAGTCGGGGCCGCCACAGAGAAGGCTCTTCCCCTGGGACCCGCCAATGGTCCTTGTTCCATTGCAAGTACATTAAACCATCTTGATTATGTTGACAATATGGCTTATATGTGGAAAGAGTGCTTATTAAAAAAACTATGGGTGATGGCCATTTAGAAATATGAAATATAAATTGAAAAACGTATTGTTACATTCTCAGACTGAAGCACAGAAGGGTCCTCCAGTTTGGAGGGAAAATATTCACTGCTGATTGGCTAGATGATTGATGGCAAACCTTTTTTCCCTCGGGTGCCGAAAAAATGTACATGTATGCTATTGTGCATGTGAAAGTGCCCACACCCATAATTCAATGCCAGGGGAGGGCAAAAACAGCTTCAGAGGCCCTCTGGAGGTTGGAAATGGCCTGCTTTCCAACTTCTGGTGGGCCCAGTAGGCTCGTGTTTCGCCCTCCCCAGGCTCCAAAGGCTTCCCTGGATCTGAGGGAGGGTAAAAATGCCCTCCCCCATTGCTCCAGAGGCTCTCTGGAAGCCAAAAAGATCATCCCAGAGCCTCTGTGAGAACAAAAAATTAACTGGCAGGCACACACATGCATGTTGGAGCTGAGCTAGGACAATGGCTCGCATGCCAGTAGATATGGCTCCATGTGCCACCTGTGGCACCCGTGCCATAGGTTCGCCATCACTTGGCTAGACTGTCTGATAGGTCCCTATGATAGGGCTGGCTATCAGACAGAGCTATTGTTTTGAAGCCACTTCTGTCTGCCACTTCCATTCACCCTATTTAACATGTATAATTTTCCTCCCACTTCTGGAATTTCTTATTGTTTTATTTTATATATACAATATATACAGTGCCTGTGTGCATGCATATCAGCTATCCTATCCCAGTTGTTTAATTTCTGTGATGTTCTCATTAAATCAGGAGGAAGTTTTATCTGTCCCATTCTACATTACACTGATAATCCTTTTTTGTATAGAATATTATATACATAGTTATGTACAATGGGTATCCCTCTCATATAACTCAAGTTAATTTCTTCTAATACATGATTTTCACATGCAAGGATCCTTAACATTTGCAGTTTTGCATATGTCTTTTCTTACATATTTATATTATTTCTGTTTGTATTTGTCAATCACAAATCTATCCTGCTAAACTTAAAAAAATTAAAAAGGTGGATAATAGAATTTTAATTTTAATGTAAATTTATGATATCTATTTATTGTCTTAATGTTTTATACTTAAATATAAGCCAGTAGTATGCTGCAGCAGCCAAAAAAGCCAATGCAGTCCTATGCTGTATCATCAGAGGAAGAGTGTCAAAGTCATAGAAGGCAAATAAATTATCAGAAAAATATGTTGCATATATATATGTGTGTGTGTGTGTGTGTGTGTTTTGTGTGTGTGTGTTGTATGTGTTGTATAAGCATACACATATTGTATAAATATAATGGCCAGAAACCACTCTCAGAAAGCTTTGTACTGAGATTATCTGAATCAGTAACTACAAATGTAAATTAATTTTCTGTAAAATAATGTATTACAAAGTGAATTTCTACGTGCAAGTGTTCATATGCTTCAGTTTTGACTGGGAATTCTGAGTGTTTAGGACAGCATGTCAAGAGGTCAACAATGGAAGTGACTATAGCACATTTTAAATTTTTCTGTCGAACACATGTAGTCTAGCAGATGGTAGTCATTGTCTTGGTATAATGTTTTGTCTCACTATAACTAATGTCATAATTTGCTCATTCCTATTATAGTTTTTGTAAAGGAGTAGAAGAAGCTTCGTTCCTACATTTCACTCAGAAAAAAGGCAAGTTTAAGATCATTTGGTAATTTTGAGCCAGAAACTTTGGACACATTATAAAGGACTCAGCTTTCCAAAAAGATCCTAATGCTATGGAAGTGAGATGAAGGATAAATGAATCTATCTAACTATCCTTAGATAGGCTCAGGTAGATAGATTTAGGTAGAGTAGCGATTAGTACACCATTGAGAGACTTGAAAGAACAGGTTTGGCATAAATTGTCTGCGGAGAGGGGCGGCATACAAATCCAATAAATAAATTGTCATGAAGAAAATCTATCTTTGTGGTCACCGAGAATCAAAAATGACTTCATGTCACAATATCAATCACTATCTCTTCACCTAATTTTATCTCATAGATCTAAGATAATTCTCAATTAAAATATTCATTTGCTGGAGAGACGGAGTAACGACACGGACACAAGAGCTGGATTTAAACTGGCTCATTTTATTAACATAAATTTGCATAATTTATTCATTAAATTTGCATATATTAGCATAATCAACTATGACCCGGAAATGGACCTGCAGGGTCAAACAAATACTTCCGGGGCGGAAATGACGTTAGGACAAAAAACTTCCTGGGCAACTCATGGGCGTATCTCGATGCAAGTCCAGGTGAGGGACCACTCCATCACCTGTGACCCTGCCATGCTTTGCATGAGGGGGGTCCCACCGGCTAACCCGAATCCGGGAATTAAAGGTGCAGGACCCAAAGACAGGTTCCCCCCAGCTGCTCAGGCAGTCGCTCCCTCCATGAGCTTGCGGAGAACCTGTCAATCATCCCCAAAGATGCCCAAGGGAGAATGCGCGGTTGCTAAACCACCCCCCAGTTTTCCGCCCCTAACCTGCCACGGAGCGGGGGTCAGATCTCTATCTTGGCCCCCCGACTCCCCCCTCTAGCTGCGCCAGCTCACGCAGAGACCGCTGCAGGTCCTGTAAGAAAATGGCGTTCCCCTGTTCTGACAGGTGAACGCCGTCGGCCCGGTCTATGGTGATGAGGGGATGGGCCACTACAACCCCACCTAGTTCCCTAACTGTTTTGCCCAGGGCCCTATTCACTCTACGCCTCGCCCTGTGAATGGCCCTAAGGGAAGTGGCATCCCTCCACACAATCCTAGGTAGGATCTCCGACCATACCACTTGCGTGGTGGGCCACACCTCACGAAGCCTTCGCAGGTCTTCGCATGCCTGGATGATCAGTGCCAGGCCTCCCAGCATGCACAGGTCATTGCCACCTAAGTGCAATACCAGCCACCTGGGTGCGGCCACAGGATGCTGCCCACCCAAGCCCACCTGGGCACGACCCCAAGGAGCCGCCCCCACCATACTGCCGGGCGCAGCCTCAGAATGCTGACTGCCCAGCAACGCCGGTAGGAGACCCTCCCACCGCATACCTCTCCGGCCCATCCAGGCAACCTTGACCCATCGCCCCAAGGACAACTGGGTCCCGATGGCACTCCTGGCTGCTGAGCGGCCGGCCCAAAATAACATGCTGTGGCCACACAGCAGCGCCGTCGGTTTCACGTTAGCCTGGGGACCTGCAAGAGGACACACACAGAGAGGTTACCTAGCCTAAGCCCTGCCTAGGATCCTCAGCGGGCCTAACATAACCCAAATATGCCGCTGACCGCCAGCGGCCGATCTCCCGAATCCGATGGGCCGGGAAACCAGAAAGTGCCGCGCTAGTGGCGGCGCCGATACGGAACGAATGCGTTCCATAACCGGCGGGATCCATGCCTACCCGGGCCATTGCCCTGGACACTAACACCCAAAATTGGTAGCGGGTCAGAGGGGTACTGTCCCAATGCCTAAACAGGTACCCTTGCCCTGACCCCCGTAAGCTACAATAAAGCTGTAGGGCGGCCACCGGACACACCGACTGGTCGGCAGCCGCACTAAGCTGGATACTAACCCCTCTGTGTAGCTGATCCGTTTTAGACTGCCTTAATACAAGGGACACCCCCCCTTGTCTAAAGGCCAGATCAGCATACTGGAAGGCACGGAGCGACGTGTCAGCCTGAGACGATGCCATGGCCTCACTGACCCTGAGGGCCCCAAAAAACATGACACAAGTCGCTGCCCTAAAAAGACGGGCCTCATACAAGGAGGCACACAGACTGTCAAAAGCCCCATTAATCAAAGACAGCTGCTGAACCGTCAGAGCCCGACGAGTGTCACCAGGGGCCCCCACATGCTCCCTCATCCAGCCTTCCAGCATCTTCCGGATGCGGAAATCCCCAGAAAAATCCGCAAACCCCCCCACCTTGGACAGAAAGGCGAGGCCGGCTAACCTGGACCGGATAGTCCTAACTGACAGGCCACGCTGCCTAAGCTGGACGCAAAACTTGGCCAGGTGCTCTACAGGGACAGGCCAACTAAGTTGGTAACCCCTGCCCTGCCTGAAATCCCCAAACTCCTTACCTGCACGCTGGTATGCCCGAAGGGTGCCGGGCGCTACAGACAAGGAGATTGCCCTGGACGCCTCGTCTCTCCACCACTCCGGATCCCCCCCAGACTCCAGAGGTGGCCGGGGAACGCCTCTGGCAACTCTCGGGCCCACGGGGCCAGGGTCCGAAACCTGGACAACTGACCACGGGACAAGGCATCAGCGACCCCGTTATCCAACCCGGGGACATGCCTAGCCAAAAACAATGCGTTTAGGGACAAGGACCTGTGCACAAAATGGCGGACAAGCCGCATGACCCTGTCGCTCTTAGAGGACAGGGCATTCACCACATGAACAACCGCTAGGCTGTCACACCAAAAGTGCATGGTCTTGTCCCTAAACTGCTCCCCCCAAAGCTCTAATGCCACTACTAAGGGGAAGAGCTCTAAGAACGTAAGGTCCTTAACCAACGAAGAGGCACTCCATTCCGGAGGCCATGCCGACCAGCACCACTGGTCACCTAAAACTACCCCGAAACCACAAGTCCCCGCGGCATCAGAACAGAGCTGCAACTCGGCTTCCAAAAGAAGCTCGTGCCTCCAAAAAGACAAACCATTAAACCTGACCAAGAAATCCTGCCACACGCCGAGGTCAGCCCTGACCCCAGCGCAAAGGCAGGTACGATGATGGGGCAAACGGAGCCCCTTCATCGCGTCGTACAACCTCCTGGAAAAAGCTCTACCAGGAACAACCACCCGACAGGCAAAATTAAGAATGCCTGCCAATTTCTGAAGCTGCCATAGGGTAACCTTACGGCAGCCCAGCACCTCATCGAGCTTTCTTCTGATCTTAAGCAACTTCTCTAAGGGCAATCTGGAAGATTGCTCCACTGAATCCAATTCAATACCCAGAAAGGTAATCCTGGTGGCGGGGCCTTCGGTCTTCTCAGAGGCTAAAGGCACCCCTAATTGAGCACAAAGGGCTTCGAAGCCCTGCATTAGAGCAAAACATTGCTCCGAATGCGCAGGCCCCGCTAACAAGAAATCATCAAGGTAGTGAACGACAGAACCCAGACCACTGTGCCTCCTGAGCGCCCATTCCAAAAAGGTGCTAAAACTCTCGAAAAGAGAGCACGGAACAGAGCAGCCCATAGGCAAGGCTCTGTCCACGTAATAACCACCCTCGAAATGGAAGCCCAACAGCTCAAAGTCGTCTGGGTGTATGGGGAGGAGCCGAAATGCCGACTTAATGTCGCATTTACCCATAAGGGCTCCTGTCCCACACTTCCTAACCATAGTCACGGCTGCATCAAAAGATGCATACCGGACTGAACAAAGCTCGTCAGGAATGAAGTCATTCACTGACTCCCCTTTTGGAAAAGACAAATGGTGAATCAACCTAAATTCACCACTCGCCTTTTTGGGGACCACACCTAAGGGAGACACACGAAGATTCGGGAAGGGCGGCTCTGGGAAGGGCCCAAGGACCCTGCCCTCGGCCACCTCCTTCCGAATCTTTTCCCTAACAATGTCTTCATGACCAACCACCGACCTAAGGTTGTCAGACATGAAGGCCCTCCTAACACCCATATAAGGGATCCTAAATCCCTTCGAGAATCCTAGCAAGAGAGCGGCCGCTCTCGAGCGAGGGTGGTAGTCACCCAACCAACCCTCAAGCACTTGTAAATAGATTGGACTGGGCCCCTTTACCCCCAACAGGAGGGGGAGGCTTTGGGGGACCCTCGCCCTTCTTTTCCGCCCCTTCTTGGGGCGGGGACACACGGCTGAGGAATGGTTCCCCCCACAATTCCCGCATGCGTGACGAAACCTGCAAAAGGGACGAAAACACGCCCCTTTTGCGGCAAACTCATGGCATGCCGGGGAGGCCCCCTTCCCTGCTCCCCCCGCCGCGACCTTGGCCGGCGCGGGATTCACGGGCTCCTCTTCCATAAAATGACCGCTGTCGGTCCTATCACATCCTTCCTTACCGGACATATGAGTGGCCTGGAACCAAAGGTCCGGGACCACTATATCCCAGGGCAAGTAGGGGTCATGGGCGATGCGCATCCTAAACCCCTTATCGTAGTGCCTCCAGATCGTGCCTGCGTACTCAAAGTGGGCTCTCGCTATCAAATCAATGTATTTCAGCAAGGCAGCGGCCCTACCCGGCTGCCTCTGAATCACTACCGAAGCGAAAGTCAAAAAAGCGTACAGCCAAGAGCTGAAACACTTTGTGACTTTCATTTTTTTCACCTTCTCCCCAGGCACCACCTCCTTGTCCTGTTTGGGGACCTCCCTATTTAAAAGGGAGAAAAGGTCCACATATTCCCCCCGCCAAATCGCTTCCTTCACCGATGGGTGGAGATGATAGCCCAATGGTGTAGCGGGCAACCCACAAGGGATGGCCCCAGGCTTGATGCTGGCGAACGGGTCCCACACCGTGGCGGCCCCCGTCCCCAGCACTCCAAGCCCCGGTGGGTACACCAAAGGGGGCGGTGGCATAATGGCCGGCGGAGGAGGGATCCAACCCCCCACCCCTGCCCCAGGTGGGAAAGATACCCCTGACGCCACTACCGGCAGGGCCGGCGGGGACCAAACCTGCCCACATGTGCCCGCAGTGGCCCCCAGAAAGCTATTGCCACTCCCCAATGCAGGCGGGATAAACCCTGGACCCTGCATGGGGAGGAGCGGTGTAGTGCCTGATTGTGGTGCAACCTCACCTGCCTCATAAGGGGTGGACGCCATCCACGGGGGGCCCATCCTAGTTGGGCCCTGGAATGATGACCACTGCCCCGCCTGGGCCATCTGCCCGGTCTGGGCCGTCTGCCCGGTATGGGCCCTCCGCCCGGTATGGGCCAGCTGCGCGGTGTGGGCCATCTGCCCATCCTGGGCTGGTTCCTCTTCAGGGTCGCTACCCCATGCTGCGGAGGCAGTCATGGGAAGCCCCTCCGGGCCTGCTCCTGACCGCCACCGCTCCAGCTCATCGAGCCTCTCCAAGACCCTGGCCCAGGAGAGAGAAGGAGAAACCTCGGGGTGAGGAGGCGCAGGCACGAACCCCACTACCCCTTCAGACAGGACCACCCCCAGGGGGCCCTCTGCGCTAGCCCGAGCCCAGGCAGAAGGCCTAGGAGCCCTCCTAGGCCGCACTACAGGTTGAGCCAAGGGGGCCCGAGGTTGCTTCTTCTTAGGAGCCATGGGGCTAGGTCTACTTGGTTCTGTTGTTAAACAAGAGAAGAAAAGGGGGAAAACAAACTCCCAAGGAGCCTGCAGCACAAGGCACAGCCTGTCCAACCCGGCAGGCCTAACCACTGCACCCCAAGGGCCAATCCGCCCCCCTCACTAGCGGTGGCAGCAAGGCCTCACTGCCCACCGCTTTATACCTAGGCCCTTTATAGACAGGGCCGCACCCCCCCAGGGACCCCTGCCACCGAAGGGAAGCCCCCCAAGACCCCCGACCACCGGGGCGACTAAGGCTCCAAACCAGAGCGGAGACCAGCCGATGCTGGTTCCGCTGACCACTGCACTTCTCCTGCCGCCCAAACGCCATCCGGCCTGGGCCACAGCCTCCAAAAAACCTTCTCGCCCGACTCTGGCCACTCAAAATGGCGGCCGCACACGAGGCCGCACTCAAAATGGCCGCCGCGAGCAGACTGACAAGTGTCTGCTCGTGGCTGCTGTCCGGGCGAAAAGGCTGAGCCTCGGGCCTGCTCGCCCTTATATAGGGCAAGCAGGCCCCGCCCGGACCGATCAGCAGCCGGGCCAGTCAGGCCTGAAATCCCGAGCGAAGTCTCGCCTCGCGAGACTTCACTCGGGATCCAAAATGGCGGCCGCCATGAGGGTCCGGTGTCTCCCGATCCCTCCAGCAAAGCCTGCTGCCAGGTAAGTCCGGCGCCGTCATTCTGTTTGAAATAAAAGGAGATGCTATTTATTTTAAATTTACAAAATTGGCAAGTCATATTTGAATTACTGTATATAACTGGTGGTGCAGATAATGTTCTCTTTAGGACCCACTTTACATGTGATGACTATGCCTTCATACACAGTCAAAGTGTTTAGCTCCTTACAGTTCTAATAGTGTTATTACTGGCTCATGATAAATAGTATCATTGCAGAATTAGCATAAGCTATCCATTCATCATCTGTTCACTCCCTAATACCTGAATGGAAGCAAAGCTGCTGGCAGAGCTATCTATTTGTAGAAGGCAATAAAAATCTTCGTTGCATTTTGCAAGCGGAAGCTGATCTTTGAGCAAGGAATATGTGCTATATTTCTGTCTCTTCTGTTGGAGACGGAAATATTATCTGCTATCCTATTAAGAGAATAATGAATTTGATCCTGTGGCTGGTATAATACATGTGGATCTCAAGATTGGACACTGTTTTTCTATAGTCGGCCACATGTGGATTTCATTCCAGACCATTCTTAATGTATCTCCAGGAAACAATACTGTCAGTATTGTTCATTTCTCCCTGCTGTAGAAATCCTACATGGATTCATTTGAGTAAATAATTATTGTTCTACCTCCAATCTTTCCTTTCGTAGCAAGGTTGTAGAGATAACAGAGTAAAAACTGCAAAAAGCAATGGAAGTGCAGTGGTACCTCTGCTTACAGACCCCTATACTTATGAACTTTTTGAGGTATGAACCAGGTGTTTAAGATTTTTTTGCCTCTTCTCACGAACCATTTTCCACTTACGAACCTGAGCCGGCACCGCTGGAATATCCTGCCTCCGGACTTCCGTTGCTGGTCAAAGTGCCTGTCATTGTGCCACTGGGATTCCTTTTGCTTCCCCCCACTGAAGTACAAAGAGAATCCCAGTGCGGGAAGCAAAGGGAAATCCCAGCGGCACAATGTCAGGTGCTTCAGCCGGCAAGGGAAGTCTAGAGGTGGGGCATTCAAGCAGCACTGGCAAGCATGAAGAGAATCCCAGCAGGGGGAAGCAAAGGGGAATCCCAGCAGCAAAATGACTAGCATTTCGGCTGGCCGGCAAGCACAAAACAAAGAGAATCCCAGCAGGGGCAGGCAAAGGGGAATCCCAGTGGTGCAAGGACAGGCTCTTCGGCTGACTAAGTCTTCCCCCCTATCCACTGTCTTTCCCCCACACCTGCCTCCTCCATCTGCCTCCAAACAAGGATCAGAATGTCGGTGGTAATAAGGCAAAAGGGGTGAGTTTTGGGATGGTTTTGCATGCATTATTTACTTTTACATTGATTCCTATGGGAAAAATTGCTTCTACTTATGAACGTTTCTACTTAAGAACATGGTCACAGAATGAATTAAGTTCGTAAGTAGAGGCACCACTCTAATACATAATCTGGACTCAGAGCAGTCAGTTTTCTAACTTTTATGAGACCAAAAGTGAAAGGGTGTAGAGCACAGAAACAATCCGTTGAGAAATAGGAAGGAGAGCTACTAGCAAGGGAATGATCAAATAAAAGGGGCTTGAGTCCAGGACAAGAATAATAAGACTAAACTGCTCAGACAGGCTTCTTCCTACTTCACACAGAAATAAAGTAGTGGTGGAACACATTTTTGCAAGATTGATTTCATCCTTTCATGGTGGTCCAAACCACAAAATGAATGCGAAGTAAGTTAATGCTAGTTGAAAGTCTTGGAAAGCTCTGGCTGCAGCATCAGTTGCAGAATTACTGAAACTGGGATGACTGAAAAAGATCACTTATGCCCACATTATCTCAGGAGTGGATTACTGTAATTTGCTTTACATAGACTTGTCCTTGTAAACCATAGCTCGCCCAATTCATGATTATTGGGGGGGGGGGGGTAATTACTTTCATGCAGTCTTATATGGTTCAGAGCCTAGGTAGCAAGAATATTTCATAATCTCAAGGCCAAGTCAGCTGAATGGAGAATGCATGGAGAAAATTTTTACCTATCATGTACTGCAAAAGCAACAGGAGGAGTTAGAGAAGCAACAATATCTGTGTTTAAGAACAGCTTCATTCTCTAAGAAGGCAGACTTACTTTGTTGGCCTTTCACATAATGAGCAGGTTGTTTGGAAAGGGTCTGATTATGTAGTTGATGCCAGTTTTCAATCGATATTGTTAATCTCATGTTAATATTTGATTACAATAATTTTTAAATTTTATACTACAGTTTAGAACAGCTCAGTGGGGATATCTAAAAGGTGGTGAGAGAAAAAAAGAAAATGTTAGCATTAATTGGTCTTTTCAGTGACAACTCCCCCAATGTGATTTTTTTTTTCAAGAGAGATAGAAATAGCTCTTAGAGTTATATAATGTCCCATTGTGCTTTACACATTCACTGGGCGATTTACAACGTCAGCCTATTGCCCCCAACAAAATAGGTTCCTATTTTACCAGACTTGGAAAGATGGAAGGTTAAATCAACCTTAAGCCCCATTAGGATGGAACTCTTGACTGTGGGCAGAGTTCATTCTAACTACTGTGCCACCAGGGCAGTAATTATTTATTGATATCATTCCCAGAAAAATATGAGCTACTCTCTGTTGTGGTTAGCTCTGGCCCAGGACTGTGGATGTGGGGGACACATCCACATGCTGCAGGCCTGGTTTGCCCCCGGTGGAATCTGAAGATGAAGGCTCCTCTGACCAAGAAGACATGAGTGACAGGGAGGAGGAGAGTGTGGCAGACAGCTCAGAAGGAGATCAATTATCTAGCTCCTCCTTGGATTCAGAACAAGAGTTAATGATACAGCCACGCATGCGGAGAGCGATGCATAGGCAACAACAACTGAGAGATTAAAGAAAATGAGGCCACCTGTGGTTGGGTGGGGCTGTGGTAATTAGTGAGGCTGCTATAAATAGCATCCTGTGGGTTTGGCCATTGTGGAGGATTATCTGATCCTTGTGTTTCATGACCGCTTTACTGACTGACTTGTTGTGTGCTGATTTTTCCCTGCTTTGAAACTAAACCAGAGCAAAGTGTGTTTCACTTTGTGAAAGAAGACCTGTGAATTACCTCACAGCTGCAAGATAAGTATCACAGAATTGATAAGGGACTTGTACAAATTACCAGTTTGTTTGGAGACGAGTGCTCTTTGCTATACAAAAAGAGTGCTTAGTTTAAGTGAATTTTCATTATAAAGAACATTGTTTTGAATTTTCAAACATGTGTGTGTCTGAAATTTGTACCTGTGAATTTTTGGGAGGATTCTACCAGAGAGCCCGACAGAACACTCTAGATATTTTATCATGCTCTTTTTGTTGTTGAATGTCTTTGTCTTTGTTATGTCTTAGAAATTATCCTTGTGGATATTAAAAGGCTTTATAAATTTATTGTTTGGGAAATTCTTATTTTCTTATTTGTTATAACTGTGTGCTTTGACAACATTCTGGTTTTAATTGTATTTACCGTAAACACAATTAACATGTTGTATTTGGTAAGACTGAAACAATTGTTTTTCTTCTAATTTTCTTCTCTTTTCAAATCATGTGTCTAAGATTTAAATTTTCAAAACAAAACAGTCAGAAAGATATTTAAATATATCCTAAGTGTGATGACCCCATCATTCAAGTTTGGTGCAAAACAAGATAAAA
Organism: Erythrolamprus reginae; assembly: GCF_031021105.1. Taxonomy (NCBI): domain Eukaryota; kingdom Metazoa; phylum Chordata; class Lepidosauria; order Squamata; family Dipsadidae; genus Erythrolamprus; species Erythrolamprus reginae. Next base: position 99,773,673 of record NC_091953.1, on the reverse strand, counting down.
TCTAAGAAAATCAATGCATGTATTTTATTTAACATGATGTTTGACTCTGACATTTTTGACTCTCAAAAATGGACTATTAAATTATAACTTTTGAAAATTCCACATCCATTTTCACCTTCAAATGTTTTGAAATGTTAATATACAATATGTCAGAAAATTCTTTTTCACAAATTTCATTCAAATGAAAAATAGTGGCATTGAATATTTTTAGATTTACAAACATGTCATTTATTGCAATTGACTTTAACACATTTTAAAATGCAGTCATTAGATGTTGAAAAATTGTATTTAAGATGGGGCAATTAATTGTTCAGACAAAAGCTATGTTGTTATGAAATAGGCAACTCATCATCCAAGAGCTCCAGGTAATTTTCACGAATCCCAGCGACCAGTTAGGTTCCACAGAGTGGGTCCCGTAAACTAAACAATGCCGCTTGGCAGGACCCAGGCGAAGAGCCTTCTCTGTGGCGGCCCCGGCCCTCTGGAACCAGCTCCCCCCACAGATTAGAATTGCCCCCACCCGCCTTGCCTTTTGTAAGCTACTTAAAACCCATCTCTGCCGCCAGGCATGGGGGAATTGAGATACTCTTTCCCCCTAGGCCTTTACAATTTTATGCATGGTATGTCTGTATGTATGTTTGGTTTTTATAATAATGGGTTTTTAATTCTTTTTAGTATTGGATTATTATTATATGCTGTTTTATTATTGCTGTTAGCCGCCCCGAGTGTCCGGAGAGGGGCGGCATACAAATCCAATAAATAAATAAATGAATGAATGAATGAATGAATGAATGAATAAATAAAGAAAGAAAATAATTCCAAAATCTTATAGTCTGATTCAGAGCATCCTGAATTAGTGTCAAAGTGAGGAAACTATCTAATTTTTAAGGGTGTAACTTTTATCTTTTTAACAAAAGTATATTTTGTGGGTTAAAATTTTCTACCTTGCCATCGCTTGGAGAAATATTTCTTATCCCATCCATCTACTGATAGCAGTTATGTCCACTATGCTGAAACTGAAATAATTATTGTTAAAAATGTAACCCAACAATTTGAGGACTTTTGAGGAGAGTTTGATAAATATTTGAAATCTTGACTAATGAAGTACTGCCATCATTTTATTCCAGATATTATAGCTATTTTGTATTTTACTTTAAATCCAAACTGAGCAAATTATCTGCTCTTTCACATTATCTCATCAATATTGAACATCTGAAGCAGAACTGATTAGGCTGTTCTAATTCAAGCCTAGGTTTCATATCAGAAGAATTGACTGCAGAACATATTGAAATTCCTATTCAAGAGGTAAACCACTATAAATGTTCCCTAGATGTTGAAGTTCTATGATAGTTGGGTCTTTTGTAGTGTGTGGACAATTTCATTATTCAATTTATGTCTCAAATATTGCTGGTACTATACTGAGAGAGCTTATATTAAAAGTTCAAGAGAAAAACAATACAAATAAAGAAATAGTTTCGGCTGTTCTATGAAAACCTGTTTATTTTGTTTAAGTATATTAAAATAGGAAATTCTTTTTTTCATCCTTCAAACTACTGACAGAACAACATTCTCATCCCCCACTTTTTTCTCTATTTGCCAATTTCTAATTACAGTATGTAAATACTCAGCAGAATGGGTCTTTGGTTAATCAAATTGATTTAATTGCTGAATCCCCACAGATTAATGTGAATGGAGTCTTCTCTTTTACATTTTTTGTTGGCAAAACACAAGCACATGCTTGACGAAGAAAAGTTTTTACTAAATAAAGGAATGAGGTTTGAGGAAAACTTGAAAATATTGGTGAAATCTTTTAATATCGAGTTTCATATAATTGTAATGACAATTGCACTTTGAAGCATGAACAATAAGCAAATGCCAACGTTAAGTTCTATAATATTTAAGCGGAAAAGTTTATTACATTACTAAAATGGCATGATATATAAAGGTGAACATGCTGAGAAAAAACAAACTTTAATCAGAAATATGATAAACATGGAAAAGTAAGACAAAACAAAAACAGAGAGTGTAATTACTACTTTAGCTATTTTGTTTTCTTATATATTCCTGTAGTAACTGTATTATCTTTGCTAAATGTTGCAAGTCATTAATCTTCTCTTCTTCCTATTTATCATGTTTCCTTACTTCTTTTTACAATGTGTTAGTGCTTATTTCTACCAAACTATTTATCTGGTTCTTAAATAGGACAAGAAAGGAAAACCTAAAGCTGAATCTTTCTCTTTTTGAGTTTCAAAAAGAGAATTTGAGTATGAATTTCATCTTTTTCCCACTTGTTCCAAGAAGTAAAAAGCTGGCCACTCTTGGCCAACTTGCATTTGCGGCAAGGGCCAGATGCACTAGGCACCACCACCGGAAGCTTGTAATGGGCAGTGGCACAATAATGTGTGCGATCGCCCAGGAGGCCTTGCGCTCAGCGCTAGGCATGCTGGGGGTTGGGCGGACAGCCCCTTGCTTAAAAGCGATGGGGCGCTGCTCTCCACCCTTTCCATTTTGGACTCGTTGGCACCTGCCCACCCTCCCCAAGGTATCAGTGTGATTACTGGTCATCTTTGGGGGCCAAGTAGGAATCTTTGGCAGCCATACCACTGTTTAGGTTATGGCTGTTTTTTCACCTACTCCACACTGGGTCTGGGGATGGGAGAGGTTAGGGGGTGCTTAGCATTAGTTCCTTGCAAGAAAAGGTTTAATTGGGTTGAATTCTCTTGGTCACTGGGAGGGTGGTATGAGGCAGAAAAAGGGGCTAGCAGCAACAGTGTGATCTCCTTTTAGGGCACTGTTTTATTTATTTATTTATTTATTTATTTATTTATTTATTTATTTATTTATTATTTATTTATTTATTTATTCATTCATTCCAATACATAATACACATTGAAGAGAATAAATATGTAGTAATATACCGTATTTTTCGCTCCATAAGACGCAGTTTTTCTCCTCCCAAAGTAGGAAGAAAAATCAGCCCCGTCTTATGGAGCGAAGATGCAGGCAGGGAGTGGGGGGAGGCTGCGAACTCGGAAGCGCCATCCCGCCGGCTGGCTGGCTAGCTGCTGCCTGGCCCCCTCCCTCCTGGAGGAGGGTCTCCCTCCGCACCACCAGCGGCGCTCCCCCCGCCAGCCAGCCAGCCAAGCCCCGCGCCCACCGGAACCGGCTCCTCGCTCTTCCCCCGCCGCCCGCCGCATTTGCAGGAGGTGGGGAGGGTCGGGCGGCCCGCCAAGGCCAGGAGGGATGCCGCTGCCCCCTCTTCCCTCTCTCCGCCCGCTGCTGCACCTCCTTGATGCCGAGAGGAAATGCCGGCAAAGGCTTTTCTCAGCGGAGGCCGTTGTCTGTTGCTCTCACTCACTCTCGTTCTCTCTTCATTCTTCTCAGCGGTGACGCGCACACGCCCTGCCCGCCTCACCTTTGCCGAGAGCACTTTCGCCCCGGGCTCTCAGCATGGGGGTTGTAGGAGAGGCGGGGCCGGCGGCAAAGGTGATATTCAATGTCGGGGTGCATGGGCGGTTGCGCGCGCTCCCTATCTCCCTGCTAGCCCACTCGGAATATTCAAAATAAGAAAAACCTTCGCCGGCAAAGGCTTTTCTTATTTTGAATATTCCGAGTGGGCTACCAGGGAGATAGGGAGCGCGCGCAACCGCCCGTGCGCCCCCGACATTGAATATCACCTTTGCCGCCAGCCCCGCCTCTCCTACAACCCCCTTGCTGAGAGCCCGGGGCGAAAGTGCTCTCGGCAAAGGTGAGGCAGGCAGGGCGTGCGCGCGTCACCGCTGAGAAGAACGAAGAGAGAACGAGAGTGAGTGAGAGCAACAGACAGCAAGATAGAGAGAAAGTGAGAAAGAGAGAGTGAGAGAAAGGGGGAGAGAGAAAGAGATAGCAAGAGAGAGAGAACAAGAGAGAGAAAGAGTGTGAGAAAGAAAACAAGAGAGAAAGAGTGAGAGAGAGAGAAAGCAAAAGAGACAGAAAGAAAACAAGAGAGAGAAAGTGAGAAGAAGAGAGAGAAAGAGGGGGAGAGAGAAAGAGAGAGGGGGAGAGAGAGAAAGAGAGGGAGAGGGAGAAAGAGTGGGAGAGGGGGAGAGATAGCAAGAGAGGGAGAGAGAGAAAGAGAGAGGGAAAGGGGGGAGAGGGGGGAGAGAAAGAGAGAGGGAGAGGGGGGAGAGATAGCAAGAGAGGGAGAGAGAGAGAAAGAGAGAGGGAAAGGGGGAGAGAGGGGGGAGAGAAAGAGAGAGGGAGGGAGAGAGAGGAGATAAAGGAAGAGGAGAGAGAGAAAGGAAGAGAAAGAAAGAAAGAGGGATAGAAAGAGAGAGAGAGTGAGAGATGCTCAGTGAGCCTTTCTTTGAAGTTGCCTTTCTTTCTTTCTTTCTTTCTCTCTTTCTTTCTTTTTCTCTCTTGCTCTCTTGCTCTTTCATTCTTTTTTCTTTCTCTTGCTTTCTTTCTTTCTCTTGCTTTCTCTCCTTCCTTCCCTCCTTCCATTTCTTTCATTCCCCCTCTCTATTTTTATTTCTCTTTCATTTTCTTTCTTTCTCTCTTTCTTTCTCTCTTTCTTGCTCTTTTACTTTCTCTCTTTCTTGCTTTCTTTCTTGCTCTTTTTCTTTCTCTCTTTTACCTTCCCTTCCTCTATTTCTTCTTTTCTTTCTCCTTCCTACCTTCTTCACTCCCTCCCTTCAGTCCTTCCTCTCTTACTCTCCCCTTTCATAGGTTTCCTTGCTTCCTTCCTCTGTTCCTGTCCCTTCCCCCTTTCTTTCTTTCTTTCTTTCCTTCCTTCCTTCCTTTCCTCCCTCCACTTCTTGCTTTCCTTTTCCTTCCTCCCTTCTTTCCTCCCTCACTCCCTTCTTTCACTCCTTCCTCTCTTCCTCTCCCCTTTTTGGCTCAAAATATTTTTTTTCTATTTTCCTCCTCTAAAATCTAGGTGCGTCTTATCAGCAGGTGCGTCTTATAGAGCGAAAAATATGGTAACTAATTTAAGAAACCAATCATACATACAGACATACTAAGCATAAATTTTATAAGCCTAGGGGGAAGGGAATATCTCAATTCCCCCATGCCTGATGGCAGAGGTGGATTTTAAGGAGCGTAACAAAGGCAAGGAGGGTGGGGGCAACTCTGATCTCTGGGGGGAGTTGGTTCCAGAGGTTCGGGGCCACCACAGAGAAGGCTCTTCCCCTGGGTCCCACCAGGCGGCATTGTTTAGCCGACAGGACGGAGAAGGCCCACTCTGTGGGACCTAACTGGTCACTGGGATTTGGAAGGTCATGGACTCCCCCCCCCCAGAAGCTCTGGACAGAATACACATGAGTGTTGGGTAGGGGGTGCCCTTGGGGCTCACAAATGGGGGTGAGCCTTCCCATATGCGTTGGGCATGGCATAGGGCAAGGGAAGGTCAAGTTCAAGTTCAAGGTCAAGGGGGACCTTCCCTTGTTCAGCAAGAAGATTTCACCCTTAAGTTGCCCAAGTATGTTTGGAATGGAAGTTACACCCCAGGTCCAGATTTAAATAAATAAAGTGACCCATAAAACCCAGCTCTGTGGTCCATGTGCTTATTTATTTATTTATTATTATTTGGATTTGTATGCTGCCCCTCTCCGAAGACTCGGGGCAGCTCACAACAAGTGAAAAACAAATCAACACAAATCAGTAGCAATGTTTTAAAATCCTGCCTATCTTCTGGGATAATTAGACCCAGTGAAGGCCTGCCAAAAATTTTACTACCACACCGTGGGCATCGCTTATGCAGGATGCCCTGCATTTTCTTTCAACTTCTTTTAGTGCAAATTGCCCCCCACCCCCAATCCGGGCAGCAGCCCACCTCAAATAACAAGCCAGATTTAAAACAAAAATATTCCTTTTGTGATGATATAGGAACTATACAGTATATCTGCATGGCAGACTATATCATGTGTCAACATCCACCCCAATTTTGAAACTTGAGCTATGTCAGAAGCCAATTGACATTGCAATTTTCTTTATTTTTTCCAGCGAAAACTGGCTCCCTTCTACTGCAACTGAAGCACTTCATGCAGTAGGCCAGTATGCAATTACAACACTACAGCTAAGCTATGGGCTTTTCATGGCCATTTCCCTTCATAAAAAGAACTCTCAGACTTACAGTATAGCTGAAAAATATTTCCGATTATGAATCAACCAGTTTTAGAACAGTCTGTCCTACTGTATATACTTGAGTGGAAATAAAGCAGATGCTTATGAAGCCTTCTTTATGACTGATATATTCCTACATTTGTGTAAATACAATTTGGCTTCTGTACACTTATAATTACCTGATTAATTTCTTCTTGACCATCCCTTCATAGAATGTATGGCTTGGCATGCAGATTAGAATAACTGCCCTATGTGGTATGCAGGAACATTGTAAGATTATTTAAGATACAACTCTGTGCTTCACAAATTATATTAACAATTAAAAATAATAGGATAGCATGTAAATAGGTCCTGGATTATAAAGTACAATGAGAGACAGAAAAATGCCTTGCGATGCCACAGAAACATGGAGGGCCAGGCATGGTTATTACATGATTATCACCAAGCATTCCAAATCAACAATATATCAGCATCTCACTATAGTTTGACCTGTTCACAAATATACAGAGCAGAAAAGTCACTGTTAATTGAACTGCTAATATACAGTAAGTAGCTTAGATGCGGCTGAAGGTTATTGTGGTCCTGAATTCCTCCATTGAACAGTTCAGTTTTCCCTCAAACTTAGATTTATTTATTTATTTATTGTTAGAGTTGAAAGGGACCATGACGGCCATCGAGTTCAACCCCCCGCCCAAGCAGGAACCCTATAGTACACCAGTCAAGAAGCAGTTCAATCTTCTCTTAAAAATGTCCAGAGTGTTGGAGTTCACAACATCCACTGGTAGGTTGTTCCATTGGTTGATCGCTCTGACCGTCAGGAAGTTCCTCCTTATCTCCATGTTGAATCTCTCCTTGGTCAGCTTCAAGCCGTTGTTCCTCGTCCGGCCCTCTGGTGCCCTGAAAAATAAAGTGATCCCCTCCTCTCTGTGACATCCCCTCGTATACTTGTAGACTGCTATCATGTCTGCTCTGGTCCTCCTTTTCTCTAGCCTATCCATGCCCAGTTCCCTCAGTCCCTCTTCGTAAGTCTTGGTTTCCCATCCCTTAATCATCTTGGTTGCTCTTTTTTGCACCTTCTCCAGAGTTTCCATGTCTCTTTTAAAGTGTGGTGACCAGAACTGAATACAGTACTCCAAGTGTGGTCGGACCAGGGCGTAGTAGAGTGGTATTAAGACTTCCCTGGTCTTGGAGTGTATTCCCCTGTTGATGCATCTTAGGATTGTGTTGGATTTTTTAGCTGCTGCTGCACATTGTTGGCTCATGTTTAATTGATTGTCCACCAAGACTCTGAGGTCTTTTTCTGCTAAGAGGGGTTTCTCCCAGGTTGTATGTGTGTCCAGGGTTTTTTCTGCCTAGGTGAAGGACTTTGCTCTTGCCGATGTTAAACATCATTTTGTTGGTGTGGGCCCACTGTGTTAGTCTGTCTAGGTCTTTCTGTAATTTGAGCCTGTCTTCTAGGGTATTGGCTACCCCCGCCAGCTTGGTGTTGTCTGCGAATTTGATCAGTTGCCCTTGTATTCTCTCGTCCAAGTCATTGATGAAAATGTTGAAGAGCACAGGGCCCAGGACTGAACCCTGTGGTACCCCACTGCCTACGTTCTTCCATGTGGATTTGGAACCGCTGAGGACAACCCATTGGCTGTGGTTAGTCAGCCAGCTATTGATCCATCTGCATGTGTTGTAGTCTACTCTGCTTTTTTCTAATTTGTTGATTAGGAGATAGGGGTCGACTTTGTCGAAAGCTTTGCTGAAGTCTAAGTATAGATTTAGACTTAGAATAACTTCATTGTTACTTTGAATAAACACTAATCAGCATCAATTGCATACAGCTCTCAAGGGGTTACCACCTCCAATATATACTGCATGAACATAAATAAAAATTAATTAATAAAGTAATACAAAATTATGCATATATCCACATACCAGGGGTGGTTTCTCCCGGTTAGACATGATCGCCTGAACCATTAGTGACCTTCTGGTGATGCAACAATGGTGTCATGGATCATGACTGGTCTGCGGGAGCCACCAATGTTTTTGGGGAAATATTTGCTAATTTTTACTTATTCTGATGGCTTCTCCTCTTCCCATACTTTGAAAAGAATCCTCCCATCCGCTCTTGGGTTAATACTGACCTTTATTTCTTGGCCTGGAGCTCATCTAATGAGCTCCTCTCTGCTGTCTTTCATGCTGAATCTCGCTATTGAACATGTGCGGAAGTGAAATTTCACAAGGGGATGTGCACACCGGTGGCGAAGGTAAGTGGAACCCACCCCTGTCACATACCACATATATTATATGACACAGAGAAACAACACACTCTAGTTTGATTATATACATGTACATGATGAGAAAAACAAATCTTGAGAGTTTATCAGATAGATGGCATAGAGAACAAAGCTGTTACAGAATCTGGTAGTCCTGCTAGAAAATACTTCAAAACTTCCTCCCAGGGAGAAGCAACAGAAGCATGGATATGTGGGGTCTCTAAAATGCTTTGAATTCTAAGCACATAGTGCTTATAAGCAGCATCCTGAACAACAGGAAATGAGTATCCTATAATCTTCTCGTCTGTCCTTACCACACTCTGTATGGACTTTCTAACTGAGGCACTGCTGCCACGAAACCAAACAGTGATGCAGGGTTTTTTTAAAGGCTCACAATTGTGTCACTGTAAAAAGTGGCTATATATTATATATTACAACATATCTAATACTAAGAATGAAGATATGTCCTTAACTCTAGGGTAAATTTGTTCACACACAAAGCTGGCTTTCTAAAATGAATTGCTGGCTTTCCTTTCTATTTTACAATGTAAAGTAGCAATCTAGGCCAGAGGTCCAGCTTAAGAGGTGGTCTAGCTAACATCCTCCTTCTTTACTTTATTTGAAAGGGAATAAAATGTGCAAAATGTACCTTTCTGAAAACCATCTTTTCTTATGGAGGAGGTTTTCTAATAATTTTAACTAGGAAATATTGTGAAAATTGTATACAATTCATCAAGTTCTTAACAACAAAAGACCAACAGAGCATGAAGTTGGAGATAAGTGGAGTGACTAATGGACACTATGTGAATTCCAGCTCTCTATTGGTATTCTATATTCCCCTTATCAACACATCACACATTATCTGTTTCCCAGCACTCACTCTCTCCTGTTGAGTATGTTATTTCTTAATTGACATACAAAGGTTGCAAAGGTTATTTTAGGTAATTAGTCAAAACTTCTCATACGAAAGACAGTTGTATCACACTCACTCCTACTCTAGGTATAAAGATAAGTAAGATTTCAAACATTCCAGGGAAAACATGATAATATTAAGCTTTGAAATACATATATATGTAGAAACATATGTGTATATGTTTATGGTGTACCTATTCAAAAATTGTATTTTCAAAATATCTCCAGGAAGCAACATTAGAGCCCTAGAAGAAGCTTTGTCTTATCAGGTAGCAGAGCTGGGATTGTCCCTGCCCTAATTGTAAGGACAGTCTCTGTGTATACACTAACTAGAACTGCTGATCCTAATCATGCAACTTAATCAATGGATACTTGGCAGGCCTTAGTGCAATAAATCATTTTCTACTTGGCAGCAGGATCACTTAGAAGAAATATGGGATATATGAATAATGTGCTGTTAATTTGATTTCCAGAGAAGCCTTCATTGGACACAACCTTATAACAGTCCCTCTATATATGTAACTGTGTATATTAAGATTGCTTCACCCTGAGGACTTAGCTGGAAATAAGAAAGGTGAAAATGTATAGGTGTTGTACATAAGATTGAAAGTCTCTGATACAGTGGTATCAGAGATAAATTGATTTTTTTTTAAATCAAACCTTTACATATGGTTTAGCAATATTTAATAAGTTTGCTTTTGGTTGTATCTTTTAAAGTCTCTGCTCTGCAGAATTTTTATTTATGTATTTATTTTTATTACTTATCATATTTAGAAACTGCCTATCCCAAGCATCCTTCACAATAAATTGTTATAAACTGTTTTATTGTAATGATGCTTCCTATACAAAAAGAAAATTGTAGGCCCAATGCAATAATATGTTAAGAAACCACCCATCCCAATCACTAAATAACCACTTTTTTTCCCTACTAAGGATCTTATCCAGGTTTCTTTTATCATTCTTGGGCCTGCTATGGAATAGCATTGATTGTTCCTATGTGGGATGCAATGAAGTAATTGTTCATTTGAATGGCTGGATTGTTACTAAGATCTCACCATGCGTTGTCTTGTACTATTTTTTACATCCCAGTGGGTACAACGGCTTTCTCATTCCTTTTGAAGCTCACCACTATCTTATTTATCCAAATCACAGGAATCCCCTTAACTGCATTCATCTAGGTATGGTTGCAAATTTACTAACAAAATTAGAGATGAAAATTGACTGTAGATAGCACATGGTCTTGCTATCCATTGTCCTATTTGCAAAGAATAGCCTAATGACCAAACTAAAGCATTTCTGGTATGGTAGGTAACAGAAACTGATACCATTAATTCTCCAATAATCTCTGCTTTCTCACTCTTTGCCCAGATGTTACCCTATGCTCTTGTTTTATCACTTTTTCTGCTATGTGAAGGAATTTAGCATTAAAACATAAATTAGTAATAAGTAACTTAAAATACAAAAATACTGCTTTTTCAAAATGTCAATTTTGTACAATCCTGCAGTATTGCATAAATTACAATTTGCAAAATATCTTAGTTTTGGACAAGCCACCAAACGTGAAGCAGATAAATTTAATTGTTAATGTTAAAAAAAATAGTAAGTTCAAGATCAAGTGAATCAAATCAGCCATACTCTATATTTGAACTTGAGATCTGATATTCAGAAACATCAGATTGATATTCAGAAACATTTATTTGACTGTATTATCTGAGATTTAATTCAAGTTAAAGATGATTAACTTCAATAGGAAGCTCTAAGAGTTTAATCACCATATCATTGAGAAATATTTTACCCATGCAGAGATGGTAGGGATTAAGAACTGTCTAGGACAGTAGCTTTCAAATTGTCCAACACAGATATTTCAGAAAAGTGAAAGAATACACACAAAGCACAAGGGTATACATTTTTTTTCTAAGAACTACTAAGGACTGCAGAATCCATAACTCTTGGTTTTTTTCTGCACTAGCAGGTTTGTTCCCTGAAGGGTCATTAACAAACTTAATCTCTCGTGGATATGCTGAATTATATGATGCTTTTATGACATTAAAATAACTCTTTGATAGGTTTTGTTGTGCAAAATGTACTATAATATTAGAAAACAGCGCATAAGAACGAATGTTAGAACCTGGGTCAGAGTGAAAAGGGGGATCAGCCTAGAATTCCTACATAGCCACATAAGAACCAAGTCTAACCCCTCTCACCTTGAGTTCCATTGACCCTTATCTAACTCTAAACAGATATCTAGCATTGGTTGGAAAAAAAATGTGCATAGGCTTTTAGCAATAAATCAGTTTAATTGAATCTTCATGTGTGGACCTGGTCTCACAAACAGCTTTTGATCAGGGTTATCTAAAACTTTCTAACTAAAATTGATCAATGGTCTATTTTTTAAATTAAAATATATTTCCCCAAGAATGAAAAATACATATTATAAAATTGTGAGTCCATCTGGGCATGTTTGATTCTTAACAAACAAATGAGCCATTGTTGGGTGCTTATTTATAGCTGGCTGAAATAGGTCTTGCAAAAATGAATTGCAGTTTAGTGACAAGCTTGGAAAAAGTGGTCTAACGTTTGAGGGGTGGGTTGATATTGGTGCCCAGTAAATATCATCCACAGTTGCTTTACTCGCCTTGTCAATAAATTGCAGCTTTGAAAAAGCTGCCCTGCATGGCCCAGGTACAAAAAGGTGAAATTAATCATTCCTGATTTTGAAGACTACAGTTATTTCTCCCTATTTATTATTAATGTTGCTCCTACCACTGTTACAACTGTTATTCGATCTGTTTCTCAAACGATAATGTGCTCTCCAGGATAGTAGGTTGCTCGATCCAATCTGGAGGACATTCTTCTTGCCCCTTCCTCCTCACTTATTCTTTGCATTCTGACAGCTGTATTGATGAAGACCTCAGGAAAAAAAATAGCAGAGTCCCAGACACTTTGATGGCCTTTCCACTGTGTAATTATACTTATTCTTGATAACACTAAAGACATGCCTTATTGGTAATGGCACGGGCTGCCTTCCTTTTCAGCACGAGATGGATTGTTTCTGCAGGCCGTGATGGCCTTCAAATTATCTGAGCACCGAAAAGAGAGCAGAGTGAATTTTATTTTAACTCATTTTATTTCTAAATTTATTTCCCAGTAGCTAGAAGGTGATGACTGCCCCAGCAGTCAAGTCAATTGTTATCTGTGGGACTTGATTATGTTTAGACCCAGTCTCTCATTTTGAGCAAGACACAGTTAATGAGGAGAGAAATGAAAAGTGCATTGAGTCACAGTGTGTTTGTGGTAATTTGTGACACATTCACTCTACTCAGTTCTTTGTTTATTCCTCTTCCCTCTCCCCATCCTCCTCCCATTCTGAGTTCTGTTTTTTTTTTTTAAAGGAAAAGATAAGTGAATTCAGTAGTAGACAGTTAAGGATGTTGAAAGTAATGAATCTATATCTCTCTGGCTTTTTCTCCATTGTTGGCAGTAATTGGAGTGGTGTTCATCTATACAGTAAAATGCCAGTAAAGCCCCATCTTAACGAAACATCTTTTTCCCCATTATTTTGCAACACATTTTTCATTGGCACTGTTAGTTTTTACTTTCACTATCAGTAGCTATGTATATTAGGCTTATTTCTCCTTCCCTCCCTCTCCCTCTCTCCCTCTCTCTCTCTCTCTCTTTGTGTGTGTGTGAGAGTGAGTGTATACATGGGAGTTCTTTTCCACTTTTCTAAATAATAGTCTATTAAACAGTTCACAGTGTGTGTTCAGTAGAAAAGTAAAAAGTGATTGGATGATACTAATTAAGGAGAGATTTTGTTTCCACTTACTGCAGATCAATGGTGGGTTACATTTAAGCTGGGGTTTTGTGATGAGTTTGAGCACAAAAGAACAGCTGTGCTAAATACATATTTCCAGGCATATAGGTAAGTCAAATAAATCTCTTCCCCCCACCCCCCTGGAAATACAGTTAAACAGAAGTAATCAGTTGATTAAAGAAAATAACCATGTAATAAGTGTTGACAAGTTTGGCTCATCCTCAATTAATTCATCCAGGTGGGGCAAATCTAAAATCATAATTCTTAATATGACATTTTCATTTAATGTATTGCCTATCTTCTTTTGTTTTTATTCTTCTGCAAATCAATATCCAACCCATGGTGTAACTAGTTTGTATTTTAATTTCCCTTTCCAATTCCATTGCTAAGAGTCAGGCTTTTGAAAGCTACAAGCACATCTGGAATGTGGAAACCTGGTAACCTATGCACTAAGATGAATGTTATATAATATTGAAACACTCAAAATTGCTTTCATGAGATTGATAGTGGTTAATCCAGAGGTGTCTGAAAAAGGGATTCTGCTTAAGAAGTTATTTCTGCTTTCTCGATGGGATGTGTACCTAAAAGTTTGCGACTCTTCTATTACTTAAGGAATATCTTCCTCCTGATAGTAAGTCTCAAATTTTATTGCATACTTGATCCTTGTAAATCGAAGGCAACACAGTTGAAATGTGAATTATATGCCTGTCATTGGACAGAGTTTAGTTATTCCAGAATATCAGGATAATGTTATATATTGTAAAAATATGCAACCACTGTATATTTTAAACCATATTTTCCATTTTAAATCTACATAATTGTATTTAATAATGGAAGTGGGAAGCTTCTTGTGAAATGCAGCAAAAACCTGAAAGTCATGCAGATTAATTAGAATGACTTTGGAATTTTACTGATTTTTTTCCCCCCTGTTCATGACCAAGCAACATAATGGAAGCCATATGGTTCCAAGGCATAGGCCTGTCAAACAAATAGTAAAACTTACCTTTCATTCCAAACGATCTAAGAGGCATATCCTTCCTAGTTCCATAAAAACTTTGTGAAATGTATTAGTTGGAATGTGACCTTTCATTTTGTGAACTTCAAGGGTTAATTAGCTAGCAACATGCAAGTGGGAATGTGTAGGTTACTCTAAAACAAGTCTGTTTCAGACCCACTTATGATCATATTCAGCATATTTTCTCATATTTTCTTAAGTATTCACAATAACAATAGCATTTAGACTTATATACCACTTCACAGTTCTTTACACTCCCTTTGTAAGTGGTTTACAGAATCAGCATATTAATATAATATGATAAGACGGAGTGGCTGTGGGTTTTGCCTCCCAAGGACAATTCCATCCATCTGTCCATCACCCTGCGGGGGGATCATTGACCCCCTCAGAGAGGGTCCGCAACTTGGGCGTCCTCCTCGATCCACAGCTCACATTAGAGAAACATCTTTCGGCTGTGGCAAGGGGGGTGTTTGCCCAGGTTCGCCTGGTGCACCAGTTGCGGTCCTATTTGGACCGGGAGTCACTGCTCACAGTCACTCATGCCTTCATCACCTCGAGGCTCGACTACTGTAATGCTCTCTACATGGGGCTACCTTTGAAAAGTGTTCGGAAACTTCAGGTCGTGCAGAATGCAGCTGCGAGAGCAATCATGGGCTTTCCCAAATATGCCCATGTTACACCAACACTCCGCAGTCTGCATTGGTTGCTGATCAGTTTCTTACAAATATGTAGTTTAAGCATACACCTACGTTACATGCACAGTGCAAAGAAATTAGTATCACTATAAACTCGCAGTTGATAAAGATAAAGATGCTAGTCATATAATATATGAAGGATACAAGGTTGAGGACAGGTAGTGAATATGGGACTGACCTATTTGTAGCATTGTCAGGAGAACATTTAAGGTGGAAATGGACATGGAAGAAAAGAAACTAGGCAAAGTACAAGGGTCGCCCAGAAACTAATGTACCACTCTTTTTTTTCTCAGCCTACAGTAATGGTACGAATGCAAAACTTTAGATATACATTATTTGAATTGTCAGGAGTGCGTGTGTAAATTTTGTGTTTCTTCAGACAGGTAGCATAGCTGCAGCAGTGTTTCAAAATGGCGTCTGTAAGTATGTCATTATTGAATTTTTCACTGCAGAGAAAGAAACTGTTAGGAACATTCACAAGTGTTTGTGTACAGTTTATGGAGAATCTGCAGTCTACAGAAGTACGGTTAGTCACTGGGCACAGAGGGTGAGGCCATTAGTGGTGATTTGCACTGTGCAGAAATGGCTTCGTGACCAGAACAAGGAGTGGTACCGACAGGGCATACACGCCCTTGTGTCTCGCTGGAGGAAGACCATAGAATGTGATGGAGATTATTTGGAAAAATAGCGAGTGTAGAAGAAATAACATTCTTTCTTGTGTGTAAGTTTCATTGTGTTCAATAAATAATTGTTGAAGAAAAAAAATGTGGTGCATTACTTTCTGAGCGACCCTCATAGAATGACTGCTTGAGGAGAAAAGATTAATCCCATGTTAGTAGATAAATATATACTTCATGGACTTCCATGAACATGTGTTGCATTAAAATATAATCATCTGTAAAGAACTAATGGCTAAAAAAGGATATTAATTGTTCTACTTTTGAAATATATATGTAGACTCATGTTTCATAAGTCCACAATGGTTCTTTATAACTGTTTGCTGATACTCTATCTATTCCAGAAAACTGAATATCGGGAGCTACAAAGTAACAGCAAACAATTATAAAGAACTATAATGGACAATCCTTGACTTACAACAATTCATTTAGTGACCATTTAAAGTCAGAGTGGCACTGAAAACAGTGGCTTTTGCCTGTTTTTCACAGCAGCATCCCCTGTGATCAACATTCACACTGTTGAATATGCATTGAGGTAATGTAAATAGTTGGATGTGGATTGAGCATTGTGATTGGCTAAAAAAATGACAGTTGAGTTTAAGCGGGAAAGTGAAAGTATAAAAGGAGCGCTCTGACACTGTTTCAGTCAGTCGCGTTCTGAGCTGAAGTCACTTTCAAAAGGAGCTTTCATCCTGCTAGACAAATAAAGAATTTTAAAGAGCCGACTGCCTCAGTATTCTTCACACACCCTTGGCAATTGATTCATATTTATGAGGGTTGCAGTGTCCCGATCTCATGTGATAATCTTTCGAAACCTTCTGATAAGCAGAGTCAATGGGGAAGCCAGATTCACTTAACAACCATGTGCTAATTTAACACCTGCAGTGATTCACTTAACAACTATGACAAGAAAGGTCCTAAAATAGGGCAAAGCTGACTTAACAAATGTCTTTGGCTCAGTTGTGATTGTAAGGCAAGGACTACCTATATTAATCATGAATCTATTTATATGTCTTTCATAATCTATTGGTTCTTGTGACTTTTTTTTTCTAATTTGCACAAGGACTTTTTTTATTAATGGCATAATCTATTACAAATTAATTAATTCATTTCAGTGTAAATCTCTATCTGTTCAGTGTTGAAATATTCTTTTTTATTTAGAATAAAATGACAGTAGGATTTTCTAATTGGCTGTCAGCAGTGTCTATGATATCCTATAAATGCACAAAGTAATCTACCTCCATTCAAATTAGTAGGAGGGAAATTCATTATCCACATACATCTTGATACCGAAATCATTCATGTGCAACACGGTGCTACAATTGTAGATATGAATGTATATATTCCAGTTCAGCTTGAGTTGCATGAAACAAGATGATGAATGGGAATGGTTACAGGTGATTTCCTACCTGTACTTGTGAAAAATGCATCCCACAATTTCATTGTGATATAATTTTATTTATTTGTTTGCTTGTATAGAACATGAATATCTCAACCGAAGGCTTTAAAATCCTCTAGTGCAGTGATGGCAACCCCTTTTTTTTTGCTCAGCTGCAGAGGTGGGCTGCTAAGGTGGAATGGTGATGTGTGCGTGGAAGCAAAAAAATGGCCTGAAACACATGCGCACCTCTATCTCTGCGCATGATTCTGCTACCTGCTGTTCTGTTGGACTCTCTGGTAGAATCCCCCCAAAAATTCACAGGTACAAATTTCAGACACACACACGTTTGAAAATTCAAAACAATGTTCTTTATAATGAAAATTCACTTAAACTAAGCCCTCTTTTGTTATAGCAAAGAGCACTCGTCTCCAAACAAACTGGTAATTTAGACAAGTCCCTTATCAGTCCTGTGATACTTATCTTGCAGCTGTGAGGCAATTCAAAATCCTTCTTTCACAAAGTGAAACACACTTTGCTCTGGTTTAGTTTCAAAGCAGGGAAAAATCAGCACACAAAAAGTCAAAGTCAGTAAAGCAGTCACGAAACACACCGATCAGATAATCCTCCACAATGGCCAAACCCACAGGCTGCTATTTATAGCAGCCTCACTAATTACCACAGCCCCACCCAACCACAGGTGGACTCATTTTCCGTGATAATAATCTCTCTGTTGTTGTTGCCTATGCATTGCTCTCTGCATGCGTGGCTGTATCATTAACTCTTGTTCTGAATCCAAGGAGGAGCTAGATAATTGATCTCCTTCTGAGCTGTCTGCCACACTCTCCTCCTCCCTGTCACCCATGTCGTCTTGGTCAGAGGAGCCTTCATCATCAGATTCCACTGGGGGAAAAACAGGCCTGCAGCATATGGATGTCTCCCCCACATCCACAGTCCTTGGGGCAGGAACTGGGCCAGAGCTAACCACAACACCTGCACAGCTGCAATAGCAAAATTGCGCTGGACTCCATTAGCACTCAGAGCCACAGGGGCGAGCACATGTCACCGTTCCACCTTAGCAGCCCACCTCTGCTCGGGTGCCAAAATGCCACACATGTGAGCATGTGATTGTGCATGTGCCCACACATATAATGCAATGCCCTTCCCAATGCACAAGCATGCACAAGCTCTCCCATCACACCCCTCCATATGCATGCGTGAAGACTTCACTGAAGCTTCCAGACTTCTCGTAGGCCCATTATGCCATTTTTCACCCTTCCCAGGTTTCGGGACAACCTTTGGAGCCTGTGGATGGTGAAAAATGGACCCAACAGGCCTACCAGAAGTTTGAAAATGAACTTCCAATAAGCTTGTTGGACCTTTTTTTTTATAATTTTCCCCTCCTGTACAAAAACAGCAGCTCAAAAACTTTGCTGGAGAGACGGAGTAACGACACGGACACAAGAGCTGGATTTAAACTGGGTCATTTTTATTAACATAAATTTGCATAATTTATTCATTAAATTTGCATATATTAGCATAATCAACTATGACCCGGAAATGGACCTGCAGGGTCAAACAAATACTTCCGGGGCGGAAATGACGTTATGACAAAAAACTTCCTGGGCAACTCATGGGCGTATCTCGATGCAAGTCCAGGTGAGGGACCAGTCCATCACCTGCGACCCTGCCATGCTTTGCATGAGGGGGGTCCCACCGGCTACCCCGAATCCGGGAATTAAAGGTGCAGGACCCAAAGACAGGTTCCCCCCAGCTGCTCAGGCAGACACTCCCTCCATGAGCTTGCGGAGAACCTGTCAATCATCCCCAAAGATGCCCAAGAGAGAACGCGCGGTTGCTAAACCACCCCAATTTTCCGCCCCTAACCTGCCTACCCAAATGACCAAAGGTAAGCCAATTAACCTAATAAATGCAAGCACCCCCTAACCGCACATCCATCTCCTCAGTGTGGAATAGGCGAAAAAACAGCCCGGCTAAGAGGCAGAACTGCAAAAAATTCCCATTCGGCCCCCTAATGGCGACCCCTAAGCACACTGCAAAATAGGGAGGGCGGGCGGGTGTCTGCTCGTGGCTTGCTGTCCGGGCGAAAAGGAAGAGCCCCGGGCCTGCTCACCCTTATATAGGGCGAGCAGGCCCCGCCCGGACCAATCAGCAGCCAGGCCAAGCAGGCCCGAACTCCCGAGCGAAGTCTCATCTCACGAGACTTCGCTCGGGATTCAAGATGGCGGCCGCCATGAGGGTCCGGTGTCTCCCGGTCCCTCCAGCAAAGCCTGCTGCCGGGTAAGTCCGGCGCTGTAATTGCTGGAGAGACGGAGTAACAACACGGACACAAGAGCTGGATTTAAACTGGGTCATTTTTATTAACATAAAGTTGCATAATTTATTCATTAAATTTGCATATATTAGCATAATCAACTATGACCCGGAAATGGACCTGCAGGGTCAAACAAATACTTCCGGGGCGGAAATGACGTTATGACAAAAAACTTCCTGGGCAACTCATGGGCGTATCTCGATGCAAGTCCAGGTGAGGGACCAGTCCATCACCTGCGACCCTGCCATGCTTTGCATGAGGGGGGTCCCACCGGCTACCCCGAATCCGGGAATTAAAGGTGCAGGACCCAAAGACAGGTTCCCCCCAGCTGCTCAGGCAGACACTCCCTCCATGAGCTTGCGGAGAACCTGTCAATCATCCCCAAAGATGCCCAAGGGAGAACGCGCGGTTGCTAAACCACCCCAGTTTTCCGCCCCTAACCTGCCTACCCAAATGACCAAAGGTAAGCCAATTAACCTAATAAATGCAAGCACCCCCTAACCGCACATCCATCTCCTCAGTGTGGAATGGGCGAAAAAACAGCCCGGCTAAGAGGCAGAACTGCAAAAAATTCCCATTCGGCCCCCTAATGGCGACCCCTAAGCACACTGCAAAATAGGGAGGGCGGGCGGGTGTCTGCTCGTGGCTTGCTGTCCGGGCGAAAAGGAAGAGCCCCGGGCCTGCTCGCCCTTATATAGGGCAAGCAGGCCCCGCCCGGACCAATCAGCAGCCAGGCCAAGCAGGCCCGAACTCCCGAGCAAAGTCTCATCTCACGAGACTTCGCTCGGGATTCAAGATGGTGGCCGCCATGAGGGTCCGGTGTCTCCCGGTCCCTCCAGCAAAGCCTGCTGCCGGGTAAGTCCGGCGCTGTAATTGCTGGAGAGACGGAGTAACAACACGGACACAAGAGCTGGATTTAAACTGGGTCATTTTTATTAACATAAATTTGCATAATTTATTCATTAAATTTGCATATATTAGCATAATCAACTATGACCCGGAAATGGACCTGCAGGGTCAAACAAATACTTCCGGGGCGGAAATGACGTTATGACAAAAAACTTCCTGGGCAACTCATGGGCGTATCTCGATGCAAGTCCAGGTGAGGGACCAGTCCATCACCTGCGACCCTGCCATGCTTTGCATGAGGGGGTCCCACCAGCTACCCCGAATCCGGGAATTAAAGGTGCAGGACCCAAAGACAGGTTCCCCCCAGCTGCTCAGGCAGACACTCCCTCCATGAGCTTGCGGAGAACCTGTCAATCATCCCCAAAGATGCCCAAGGGAGAACGCGCGGTTGCTAAACCACCCCAATTTTCCACCCCTAACCTGCCACGGAGCGGGGGTCAGATCTCTATCTTGGCCCCCCGACTCCCCCCTCTAGCTGCGCCAGCTCACGCAGAGACCGCTGCAGGTCCTGTAAGAAAATGGCGTTCCCCTGTTCTGACAGGTGAACGCCGTCGGCCCGGTAAAGCCATGGCCGGTCTATTGTGATGAGGGGATGGGCCACTACAACCCCACCTAGTTCCCTAACTGTTTTGCCCAGGGCCCTATTCACTCTACGTCTTGCCCGGTGAATGGCCCTAAGGGAAGAGGCGTCCCTCCACACGATCCTAGGTAGGATCTCTGACCACACCACTTGCGTGGTGGGCCACACCTCACGAAGCCTTCGCAGGTCTTCGCATGCCTGGATGATCAGCGCCAGGCCTCCCAGCATGCACAGGTCATTGCCTCCTAAGTGCAATACCAGCCACCTGGGTGCGGCCACAGGACACTGCCCACCCAAACCCACCTGGGCACGACCCCGAGGAGCCGCCCCCACCATACTGCCGGGCGCAGCCACAGAATGCTGATCGCCCAGCAACGCCGGTAGGAGACCCTCCCACCGCATACCTCTCCGGCCCATCCAGGCAACCTTGACCCACTGCCCCAGGGACAGCTGGGTCCCGATGGCGCTCTTGGCTGCTGAGCGGCCGGCCCAAAATATCATGCTGTGGCCACACAGCAGCGCCGTCGGTTTCATGTTAGCCTGGGGACCTGCAAGAGGACACACACAGAGAGGTTACCTAGCCTAAGCCCTGCCTAGGATCCTCAGTGGGCCTAACATAACCCAAATATGCCGCTGACCGCCAGCGGCCGATCTCCCGAATCCGATGGGCCGGGAAACCAGAAAGTGCCGCGCTAGTGGCGGCGCCGATACGGAACGAATGCGTTCCATAACCGGCGGGATCCATGCCTACCCGGGCCATTGCCCTGGACACCAACACTCAAAATTGGTAACGGGTCAGAGGGGTACCGTCCCAATGCCTAAACAGGTACCCTTGCCCTGACCCCCGCAAGCTACAATAAAGCTGTAGGGCGGCCACCGGACACACCGACTGGTCGGCAGCCGCACTAAGCTGGATGGTAACCCCTCTGTGTAGCTGATCTGTCTTAGACTGCCTTACTACAAGGGACACCCCCCCTTGTCTAAAGGCCAGATCAGCGTACTGGAAGGCTCGGAGCGAAGTGTCAGCCTGAGACGAAGCCATGGCCTCGCTGACCCTGAGGGCCCCAAAAAACATGACACAAGTCGCTGCCCTAAAAAGACGGGCCTCGTACAATGAGGCACACAGACTGTCAAAAACCCCGTTAATTAAAGACAGCTGCTCCACCGTCAGAGCCCGACGAGTGTCACCAGGGGCCCCCGCTTGCTCCCTCATCCAGCCTTCCAGCATCTTCCGGATGCGGAAGTCACCCGAAAAATCCACAAACCCCCCCCCCACCTTGGACAGAAAGGCGAGGCCGGCTAACCTGGACCGGATCGTCCTAACTGACAGGCCACGCTGCCGAAGCTGGATGCAAAACTCGGCCAGGTGCTCTACACGGACAGGCCAACAAAGCTGGTAACCCCTGCCCTGCCTGAAATCCCCAAACTCCTTACCTGCACGCTGGTATGCCCTGAGGGTGCCGGGCGCTACAGACAAGGAGATTGCCCGGGATGCCTCGTCTCTCCACCACTCTGGATCCCCCCCAGACTCCAGAGGTGGCCGGGAAACACTTCTGGCAACTCTCGGGCCCACGGGGCCAGGGTCCGAAACCTGGACAACTGACCACGGGACAAGGCATCAGCGACCCCGTTATCCAACCCGGGGACATGCCTAGCCAAAAACAATGCGTTTAGGGACAAGGACCTGTGCACAAAATGGCGGACAAGCCGCATGACCCTGTCGCTCTTAGAGGACAGGGCATTCACCACATGGACAACCGCTAGGTTGTCACACCAAAAGTGCACAGTCTTGTCCCTAAACTGCTCCCCCCAAAGCTCTAAGGCCACTATTAAGGGGAAGAGCTCTAAGAACGTAAGGTCCTTAACCAACGAAGAGGCACTCCATTCCGGAGGCCATGCCGACCAGCACCACTGGTCACCTAACACTACCCCGAAACCACAAGTCCCCGCGGCATCAGAGCAGAGCTGCAACTCAGCTTCCAAAAGAAGCTCGTGCCTCCAGAATGACAAACCATTAAATCTGACCAAGAAATCCCACCACACGCCGAGGTCAGCCCTGACCACAGTGCAGAGGCGGGTACGATGATGGGGCAAACGGAGCCCCTTCATCGCGTCGTATAACCTCCTGGAAAAAGCCCTACCAGGAACAACTACCCAACAGGCAAAATTAAGAATGCCTGCCAATTCCTGAAGCTGCCGTAGGGTAACCTTCCGGCAGCCCAGCACCTCATCAAGCTTCCTTCTGATTTTGAGCAACTTCTCCAGGGGCAATCTGGAAGATTGCTCCTCTGAGTCCAATTCAATACAGAGAAAGGTAATCCTGGTGGCGGGGCCTTCGGTCTTCTCAGAGGCTAAAGGGACCCCTAAGTGAGCACAAAGGGCTTCGAAGTCCCGCATTAGAGCAAAGCATTGCTCCGAATGCGCAGGCCCCGCCAACAAGAAATCATCAAGGTAGTGAACGACAGTACCCAGACCACTTTGCCTCCTGAGCGCCCACTCCAAAAAGGTGCTAAAACTCTCGAACAGAGAGCACGAGACAGAGCAACCCATAGGTAAAGCTCTGTCCACATAATAACCACCCTGGAAGTGGAAGCCCAACAGCTTAAAGTCGTCGGGGTGTATGGGGAGGAGCCGAAATGCCGACTTAATGTCGCATTTACCCATAAGGGCTTCTGTCCCACACTTCCTAACCATAGTCACGGCCGCATCAAAGGATGCATACCGGACTGAACAAAGCTCGTCAGGAATGAAGTCATTCACTGACTCCCCTTTTGGAAAAGACAAATGGTGAATCAACCTAAATTCACCACTCGCCTTTTTGGGGACCACACCTAAGGGAGACACACGAAGATTCGGGAAGGGCGGTTCCAGGAAGGGCCCGAGGACCCTGCCCTCGGCCACCTCCTTCCGAATCTTCTCCCTAACAATGTCTTCATGACCAACAACCGACCTAAGGTTGTCAGACATGAAGGCCCTCCTAAGACCCATGTAAGGGATCCTAAATCCCTCCGAAAATCCTAGCAAGAGAGCAGCCGCTCTCGAGCGAGGGTGGTAGTCACCCAACCAACCCTCAAGCACTTGCAAATTGATTGGACTGGGCCCCTTTACCCCCAACAGGTGGGGGAGGCTTTGGGGGACCACCGCCCTTCTTTTCCGCCCCCTTCTTGGGGCGGGGACACACGGCTGCAGAATGGTTCCCCCCACAAGTCCCGCATGCGTGACGAAACCTGCAAAAGGGATGCAAACACGCCCCTTTTGCGGCGAACTCGTGGCAAACCAGAGAAGCCCCTTTTCCCACTCCACCCGCCGCGGCCTTGGCCGGCGCGGGCGTCACGGGCTCTTCTTCCATAAAGTGACCGCTGTCGGTCCTATCACATCCTTCCTTCCCGGACATATGCGTGGCCTGGAACCAAAGGTCCGGGACCACCATATCCCAGGGCAAGTAGGGGTCATGGGCGATACACATCCTAAACCCCTTATCGTAGTGCCTCCAGATCGTACCTGCATACTCAAAGTGGGCTCTCGCTATTAGGTCTATGTATTTCAGCAATGCAGCGGCCCTACCCGGCTGCCTCTGAATTACTACCGAAGCGAAGGTCAAAAAAGCGTACAGCCAAGAGCTGAAACACTTTGTGACCTTCGTTTTTTTAACCTTCTCCCCAGGCACCACCTCCTTGTCCTGCCTGGGGACCTCCCTATTTAAAAGGGAGAAAAGGTCGACATATTCCCCCCACCAGATTGCTTCCTTCACAGACGGGTGGAGATGATAACCCAATGGTGTCGCGGGCAACCCACAAGGGATGGCCCCAGGCTTGATGCTGGCGAATGGGTCCCACACCGTGGTGGCCCCCATCCCCAGCACTCCAAGCCCCAGTGGATACACCAAAGGGGGCGGTGGCATAATGGCCGACGGGGGAGGGATCCAACCCCCCACCCCTGCCCCAGGTAGGAAAGATACCCCTGACGCCCCTACCGGTGGAGCCGGTGGGGACCAAACCTGCCCACATGTGCCCGCAGTGGCCCCCAGGAAGCTATTGCCACTCCCCAATGCAGGTGGGATAAACCCGGGACCCTGCACTGGAAGGAGCGGTGTAGTGCCTGTGTGTGGTGCAACCTCACCTGCCCCGTAAGGGGTGGAAGCCATCCACGGGGGGCCCATCCTCGCTGGGCCCTGGAACGATGACCATTGCCCAGACTGGGCCATCTGCCCGGTCTGGGCCGTCTGCCCGGTCTGGGCCGTCTGCCCGGTCTGGGCCGTCTGCCCGGTATGGGCCAGCTGCGCGGTGTGGGCCAGCTGCGCGGTGTGGGCCAGCTGCGCGGTGTGGGCCAGCTGCGCGGTGTGGGCCATCTGTCCCTCCTGGGCTGGTTCCTCTTCGGGGTCGTTACCCCATGCTGCGGAGGCAGTCATGGGAAGCCCCTCCGGGCCTGCCCCAGACCGCCACCGCTCCAGCTCATCGAGCCTCTCCAGGACCCTGGCCCAAGAGAGAGAAGGAGAAACCTCGGTTTGAGGGACCGTGGGCATGAATCCCACCCCCCTGCCGCCGGGACCACCCCCGGGGGCCATTCCGCACTGGCCTGAGCCCGAGCAGAAGGCCTCGCCGCCCTCCTAGGCCAAACCACGGGTTGGGCTGGAAGGGCCTGTGCTTGCCTCTTTTTAGGGGCCATGGGCCTGCCTCAAACTATTTTTATGTTAAACAGAATAAAGAAGGGGGTGGGAGAGAACTACCCCCAAGGAGGCTGCACGCACGAGGCAAGGCCTGCTTATGCTGCAGGCCTCCCAATGCACCCCCTGGAGGGGAAAACCTCCACCCTCCCCAGCGGTTGCAGCAAGGCCTCGCTGCACCGCTTTATAGGGGCCTTTATTCCAAAGGCCTCACCCCCCCCAGGGACTCTGTACACCCCAGGAGGCCACCGGAGGAGAGCACCCCCACACCCCAAACCCAGGAAACTGGGGGGCTGCTGCTGGCTCCGCAATGAATCCTCTTCGCCTGAAGGCAAAAGGAGGCCTTCTCGCCTACCACAGGCTGCACAAAATGGTGGCTGCTACATGAGGCTCCTCCAAAATGGCTGCCGCGAGCAGAACTGACAAGTGTCTGCTCGTGGCTTGCTGTCCGGGCGAAAAGGAAGAGCCCCGGGCCTGCTCGCCCTTATATAGGGCAAGCAGGCCCCGCCCGGACCAATCAGCAGCCGGGCCAAGCAGGCCCGAACTCCCGAGCGAAGTCTCATCTCACAAGACTTCGCTCGGGATTCAAGATGGCGGCCGCCATGAGGGTCCGGTGTCTCCCGGTCCCTCCAGCAAAGCCTGCTGCCGGGTAAGTCCGGCGCTGCAATTCTATTTCTGAAAGTTAAAGTACATCGTTCTCCATGTACTCAAATAATAATAGAATACTTTTGTATTCTAAAAGTAAATAAATAGCAGAAATTGAATCGGCTGAACATCTCTCATGTTGCTTCTCAAAATATCTCCAATTGGTTCTCTTGAGGCATGGTATGAGAGTTCAATACATTTCAGAGAAGTCCGAAGTAGTTTGTTATCTTGTGATTGCAGTTTTGTTTTAAATCTCTTTTTTTACCTATTGGGCTCTGTATTAATTCCAAACCCTGTAATAAATGTTTCTACTATATTATCATTCAGGTTTCAATAGCAAAGATATCAATTGGGCTTGCTAGCCTGATTTAGAGGCTTCTATTTAAAAAAAAAAAATAGGGAGTTCATAAAGGGCAGCATTTATTGAAGAACATTGTGAAAATGCAGATATTATTTTTGACATATTTAAGTGCTGCAATATCATCTTGGGAAGCCACATCAAAGCTTCCTTGGCCTTTAGATCTCATTGGACTAGGAACTGGATGGATAATCCATATTGTGAGATGACATTTGAAAGTTGGGTGGCTCAAGTACACGTTATATGTTGTTCAATTGCTCTTCAAAACAGAATTTTGACAGTCTATCTGGATCCATTGATATGATCTTCAGCCAGTAATTGGATTCTTTAATTACTAAGTAATTGTAGAGAAAGTATGCCCAACTCTGTCCTTATTGCTGGGCTGGCATAGATTTATCCACCAACTTTCAAAAACAGATTGTATCTGTTCTAATAATGGGGCATTTCCGGGGTGCAATGCTACTGGTTCAGAGAACCAGTAGTGAGTGCAGCGAGTGGCTCCGCCCACTTGCACGGATGCCTCCATTCTCATCTTTTAACCCTCTGTGCATACGCAAAGTCTTCTGTGCATGCAAAGAGGGTGAAAAAGCATGTGTGATGGGGGGGGGTTCGTACAAGCAAAGCAAGAGCGGATGCATAAATCATGCAGTTTTTGAACCAGTAAGGAAGGTAAGTAAATTTCATTACTGGGGCATTTATATATCTTCCACAATTCTACGCCCTTTGTGATCCTTGGGACTGTATAACTTTGTGATTGGAATTAGGGAACCAGAGTAGTTGTGGTTGTTGAGCAGCCTTTTGATGTTAGCATAAGCTGTAGCTCTTGAAGAACTCCTCTTAGAATGTGGGAACCAGCCACCTGTTTCCTTAAAAAAATCTTGTGTAGATAAGACTTAACTTGATCTATGCATTCCTCCCCATGTATCATATAAACATATTAAAATGAAGTATGATAAATCAATTAAAAGAAAAAGACAGTTATTAGATTTTTTAAAAAATAAAAAATAAAAAAACCCTCAGGCACAAGAGGAATTAACTAAACATATTAGTCAGAATAAGAAACTATTTTGCCATCCTCCTTACATAAATGGACTCTGCAAGCTTTAAGAAATATGACTCTATAGTAAGATGATCAAGGAGAGGTAGACATAAAAAATTTTGCATTCTTTATTTTAATTTAAACATTATGCCCAAAAGCATTGGAGAGAAACTATTTTTAAACATTATGAAACACCTATAAATGTACAAAGGTCGTCCAGAAAGTAATGCACCACATTTTTTTTGTCAGCCTACAGTACTGGTATGAATGCGAAACTTAAAAAAATAAATACATTATTTAAATTGTCAGGAGTGCGTGTGTACATTCTGTGTTTCAAAATGGTGTCCGTAAGTGATATATGTTACAAGCAGCAGATCATCATTTAATTTCTCATTGGAGAGAAAGAAACTGTTGGGAACATTCACAAATGTTTGGGTACAGTCTATGGAAAATCTGCAATTGACAGATGTATGGTTAGTCACTGGACACTAGGGTGAGGGTAAAGAGGTGATTCACACAGTGCAGAAATGGCTTAGTGACCAGAACAAGGAGTGGTACCGACAAGGTATACACCCCCTTGTGTCTTGCTGGAGGAAGGCCATGGAACGGGACAGATATTGCAGAAGAGACGGAGTAACGACACGGACACCAGAGCTGGATTTAAACTTGGGTCATTTTTATTAAAATAAATTTGCATAATTTATTAATTAAATTAGCATGAATTAGCATAAATTTGCATAAATCAACATATTCAACTATGACCCAGAAACAGTGGACCTGCAGGGTCAAACAAACACTTCCGGGGCGGAAATGATGTAAAAGGTCAACATTCCTGGGCAACTAAGGGCGTAGCTCGATGCTGGTCCAGGTGAGGGACCTCTCCCTCACCTGAGACCCTGCCATGCACTCGCATGAGGGGGGTCCCGCCGGCTCACCCCTACCCTGGGACTTCAATAGCGGGACCCAAAGACAGGTTCCCCCCAAGTGCGCAGGTAGCACCCCACCATGAGCTTGGAGAGAACCTGTCAATCATCCCCAAAGATGCCCAAGGGAGAACGCGCAGTTGCTGAACCACCACCCAGATTTCCGCCCCTAACCTGCCTACCCAAATGACCAAAGGTAAGCCAATTAACCTATTAAATGCAAGCACCCCCTAACCGCACATCCATCTCCCCAGTGTGGAATGGGCGAAAAAACAGCCATGCCTAATGGGCCAGGCTGCAAAAAATTCCCATTCGGCCCCCGAGGGCGACCCACTAATAGCACACTGCAAAATAGGGAAGGGCGGGTGGGTGTCTGCTCCTTAGCTGGGTCCGGGCGAAAAGGCTTGGCCCAGGGCCTGCAGCCCTTAAATAGGGCCAGCAAGCCCCGCCCGGTCCCCACGTCATACCAGGCCACCTGGGCCTGGCTTTCCCGGCCGAAATCTCGTCTCGCGAGATTTCGGCCGAAAACAAAATGGCGGCCGCCATAGAAGGGTCCGATGTCTGCCCGGCCCTTCTGCAAAAGTGCCGTGGGCCGGTAAGTCGAGCCGGCGAT
Source organism: Erythrolamprus reginae (assembly GCF_031021105.1). NCBI lineage: Eukaryota > Metazoa > Chordata > Lepidosauria > Squamata > Dipsadidae > Erythrolamprus > Erythrolamprus reginae. The sequence continues at coordinate 99,744,748 of NC_091953.1, read as the reverse complement.
ATTGCAGAAGAGACGGAGTAACGACACGGACACCAGAGCTGGATTTAAACTTGGGTCATTTTTATTAAAATAAATTTGCATAATTTATTAATTAAATTAGCATGAATTAGCATAAATTTGCATAAATCAACATATTCAACTATGACCCGGAAACAGTGGACCTGCAGGGTCAAACAAACACTTCCGGGGCGGAAATGATGTAAAAGGTCAACATTCCTGGGCAACTAAGGGCGTAGCTTGATGCAGGTCCAGGTGAGGGACCTCTCCCTCACCTGAGACCCTGCCATGCACTCGCATGAGGGGGGTCCCGCCGGCTCAACCCTACCCTGGGACTTCAATAGCGGGACCCAAAGACAGGTTCCCCCCAAGTGCGCAGGTAGCACCCCACCATGAGCTTGGAGAGAACCTGTCAATCATCCCCAAAGATGCCCAAGGGAGAACGCGCAGTTGCTGAACCACCACCCAGATTTCCGCCCCTAACCTGCCACGGAGCGGGGGTCAGATCTCTATCTTGGCCCCCCGACTCCCCCCTCTATCTGCGCCAGCTCACGCAGAGACCGCTGCAGGTCCTGTAAGAAAATGGCGTTCCCCTGTTCTGACAGGTGAACGCCGTCGGCCCGGTAAAGCCACGGCCGATCTACGGTGATAAGGGGATGGGCCACTACAACCCCACCTAATTCCCTAACTGTTTTTCCCAGGGCCTTATTCACCCTACGCCTGACCCGGTGAATGGCCCTAAGGGAAATGGCGTCCCTCCACACGATCCTTGGGAGGATCTCTGACCACACCACTTGCGTGGTGGGCCACACAGTGCGAAGCCACCGCAGGTCTTCGCACGCCTGGATGATCAACGGTAGACCACCAAGCAGGCACAGGTCATTGCCACCGAGGTGCAAGACCAGCCATCTGGGTGCGGCTATGGGTTGCCGACCACCCAGTCCCATCTGGGCGCGACCCTGGGTAGCCGCCCGCCCAGCAGCGCCGGGTACAGCCCTGAGATGCTGATCACCCAGCAACGTCGGTAGGAGCCCCTCCCACCGCATACCTCTCCGGCCCATCCAAACAACATTGACCCACCGTCCCAATGACAACTGGGTCCCAATGGCGGTTCTGGCTGCTGAGCGGCCGGCCCAAAAGACCATGCTGTGGCCACACAGCAGCGCCGTCGGTTTCTGCATGGACTGGGAACCTGGAAGAGGACACACACAGAGAGGTTACCTAGCCTAAACCCTGCCCAGAATCCTCAGCGGGCCTAACATAACCCAAATATCTCCTGAATCCGTTGGGCCGGGAAACCAGAAAGTGCCGCGCTAGTGGCGCCGCCGATACGGAACGAATGCGTTCCGTAGCCGGCGGGATCCATGCCTACCTGAGCCATTGCCTTCGACACTAACACCCAGAATTGATACCGGGTCAGGGGGGGTGCCATCCTGGTGTTTAAAAGGGTACCCTCGCCCTGACCCCCGCAAGCCACAAAAATGCTGCAAAGCAGCCACCGGGCACACAGACTGATCGGTGGCTGCGCTAAGCTCAATTCGAACCCCTCTGTGTAACTGATCTGTCTTGGAATGTCTCACCAAAAGGGAGACACCCCCCTGCCTAAAGATCAGATCAGTGAGCTGGAAAGCACGGAGCGACAAGTCAGACTGCGAGGAGGCCATTGCCTCGCTGACCCTAAGGGCCCCAAAAAACATAACACAAGTCGCTGCCCTCAAAAGACGGGCCTCGTACAGAGAGGCACACAGACTGTCTAATGCCTGATTAATCAAAGACAGCTGCTGAACCGTCAGGGCCTGACGAGTGTCAGAAGGGAACCCCTGTCGCTCCCTCACCCAGCCTTCCAGCATCCTCCGGATGCGAAAATCACCCGAAAAATCACAAACCCCCCCCGCCTTGGACAGAAAGGCGAGGCCGGCTAACTTAGACCTGATAGTCCTAACTGAAAGGCCACGCCCCTTCAGCAGGACACAAAATTCAGCTAGGTGCTCAACCGGGGCAGGCCAGCTATGGGGGTAACCCTTACCCTGCCTGAAATCCCCAAACTCCTTACCTGCACGCTGGTAAGCTCGCAGGGTGCCAGGTGCTACGGACAAGGCGATCGCCCTGGAGGCCTCGTCTCTCCAGCTCTCGGGAGCCCGCCCAGGCTCCACAGGTGGGCTGGAAACGCCTCTGGCGACTCTCGGGCCCACGGGGCCAGGGTCCGAAACCTGGACAACTGACCACGGGACAAGGCGTCAGCCACCCCGTTATCTAGCCCAGGGACGTGCCTAGCCAAAAACAATGCGTTTAGAGACAAGGACCTGTGCACAAAATGGCGGACAAGCCACATTACCCTGTCACTCTTAGAGGACAGGGCGTTCACAACATGGACAACCGCTAGGTTGTCACACCAAAAATGCACAGTCTTGTCCCTAAACTGCTCTCCCCAGAGCTCTAAGGCCACTATCAAGGGGAAAAGCTCCAAAAAGGTCAAATCCTTAACCAATGAACAGGCACTCCATTCCGGAGGCCATGCCGACCCGCACCACTGGTCACCTAACACTACCCCAAAACCACAAGTCCCCGCAGCATCGGAACAGAGCTGCAGCTCCGCTTCCAAAAGAAGCTCGTGCCGCCAGAAAGACAACCCATTAAATTGTTCCAAAAACTCCCGCCACACGCAGAGGTCAGCCCTGACCCCAGCGCATAAGCGGGTACGATGGTGGGGCAAACGTAGCCCTTTCATCGCATCATACAACCGACGAGAAAAAGCCCTGCCTGGCACCACTACCCGACAGGCAAAATTAAGGATCCCGGCCAATTCCTGGAGCTGCCGAAGAGTAACCTTCCTGCAGCCCAAGACCGCCTCGAGCTTGCTCCTGATTTTAATCAACATATCCAGGGGCAATCTGGAAGATTGCTCCTCTGAGTCCAATTCAATACCGAGGAAGGTAATCCTGGTGGCAGGGCCTTCGGTCTTCTCAGGGGCTAAAGGCACCCCCAATTGAGCACAAAGGGCTTCGAAGTCCCGCATCAAAGCAAAGCATTGCTCCGAGTGCGCCGGCCCGGCCATCAAGAAATCATCAAGCTAATGAACGACCGAACCCAGGCCACTACGCCTCCTGAGCACCCACTCCAGGAAGGTACTAAAGCTCTCAAAAAGGGAGCAGGAAACAGAGCAGCCCATTGGCAATGCCCTGTCCACATAAAAACCACCTTCAAAATGGAAGCCCAGAAGCTCGAAGTCGCCTGGGTGAATGGGGAGGAGCCGGAATGCCGACTTAATGTCGCATTTACCCATAAGGGCTCCCACCCCACACTCCCTAACCATGGCCACGGCCGCATCAAAGGATGCGTACCGGACTGAACAAAGTTCGTCAGGAATGAAGTCATTTACTGACTCCCCTTTTGGAAAAGACAAATGGTGAATCAACCGAAATTCACCACTCGCCTTTTTGGGGACCACCCCCAGGGGGGACACTCTAAGATTCGAAAAGGGTGGCTCCGGGAAAGGCCCAAGGACCCTGCCCTCAGCCACCTCCTTTTGAATCTTAGCTCGAACAATGTCCTCATGTCCGACAACCGACCTAAGGTTGTCTGACATGAAAGCCTTCCTAACACCCACATAAGGGATCCTAAATCCCTCGGAAAAACCCCTCAAGAGCAACTCGGCTCTCGGGCGAGGGTGGTAGTCAACCAACCAACCCTCGAGCACCAAAACATCAATTGGGCTGGGCCCCTTTTCCCCCAGCTGGTGGGGGAGGTTTCCCTGGACCCCCGCCCTTCTTCTCCGCCCCTTTCTTGGGGCGGGGACATACTGAAGCTGCATGGGACCCCCCACAATTCCCGCAGGCATGCTTGTACTTACAAAAGGGACGAAAACACGCCCCTTTTGCAGCAAACTCATGACAAGCGGGCGAGGCCACCTTGCCAGCCACACCAGGAGTCGCCTTGGCCGGCGTAGCCACACCAGGCTCCTCCTCCATGAAGTGCCCACTATCAGTACGCTCACACCCTTCCTTACCAGACATATGCGTGGCCCGGAACCAAAGGTCCGGAACCACCATATCCCAAGGCAAGTTAGGCTCTAACCCCATCCTCATACGAAAGCCTTTATCATAATGGCGCCATATGGTGCCCTTATACTCGAAGTGGGCCCTAGCAATCAAATCGATATATTTAAGCATGGCAGAGGCCATAGCCGGCTGCCTCTGAATCACCACAGACGCATAAGTAAGAAAAGCATACAGCCATGAGCTGAAGCATTTTGTTACTTTTGCTTTCTTTGTTTTCTCCCCAGGGACAATCTCTTTCTCCTGCTTGGGAACCTCTCGGTTCAAAAGCGAAAAAAGATCCACATATTCACCCCGCCATATGGCCTCCTTCACCGAAGGGTGAAGGTGGCATCCGAGAGGGGTGGACGGCAACCCGCACGGGATGGCCCCTGCCTTAATGCAAGCGAACGGGTCCCATACCGTGTTGGCCGCAACACCGAAAACTCCCACACCCTGGGGGTAGGGCAAGACAGGGAGCGGGGGCATAACAGCAGGGGCTGGAGGGACCCACCCCCCTACCCCGGGCACCACAGGTACCCCTGTAGGCCCTGGCCCGGGTGGCGGAGCAGGGCCAGCCGCCAGCGGCCCCGAACAAGGAACCGGCGGCGCCCAGACCTGCCCGCAGGTGCCCGTGGAAGACCCCAAAAAACTAGACCCACTCCCAACACCCGACGGGGGAAAACCCGACGAGGGTGAAGGAAGAAAGGACGGAGGTGTAGTGTGTGGTGCAGCCTCACCTGCCCCGTACGGGGTTGATGACATCCAAGGGGGGCCCATCGTTGCGGGGCCCGGGAAAGCCGCCATCGGCCCCGCCGGGGCCAGTCGTCCAGCAGGAGCCATCTGCCCAGCCTGGGCCGCAACCGGATCTCTTCCCAACGCCGCAGGAACCTGCTCGAGGGACCCTCCGGGGCCCGATCCACTCCTCCACTGCTCGAGCTCGTCGAGCCTCTCCAACACCCTGGCCCAAGACATGGCAGGAGAAGGATCAGGTTGAGGGGCAGGGGGCAAAGAAACCACCCCCCCTTGCCCAGGAACCACCCCCGTAGGCCCTTCCCTACTGGCCCGAGCCCGGGCCGAAGGCCTAAGAGCCCTCCTGGGTCGCGCAGCAGGCGGGGCCATAGGAGCCGTGGCAGGCCTTTTCTTTGGAGCCATGCCCCACTTCACCACAGTAGTGCAAGAGGAGAAGCCCCTGCAACCCCCAGACCCCTTTTACCAAGGCCCAGAGAATCAACTGATCCCCCCGACGTACAGGCCAACTAAAGGCCCTGAAGCCGGGCCCCAAACAACGCCTCCCAACCGGGTACCCCCTAGAGGCCGAGCACCCCCCCCAAGCCTGGGCAGGGCCAACCGCGCCCTCCCCCCAGCCGGGAGCGAAGTTACCAGTCCCCCTCGGGCCCGAGGGGGATCGCCGCGCCACCAATGCCACTGATTGAAGCTCCAGACAAGCCCTCCGACACCGCTGGGCTCCTCAAACAACTTTTCGCCAACGCTGCCAGCCACAAAATGGCGGCCGCGCACGAGGCCACCTCAAAATGGCGACCGGAGCAGCTCTCAGCCGAGTGTCTGCTCCTTAGCTGGGTCCGGGCGAAAAGGCTTGGCCCGGGGCCTGCAGCCCTTAAATAGGGCCAGCAAGCCCCGCCCGGTCCCCACGTCATACCAGGCCACCTGGGCCTGGCTTTCCCGGCCGAAATCTCGTCTCGCGAGATTTCGGCCGAAAACAAAATGGCGGCCGCCATAGAAGGGTCCGATGTCTGCCCGGCCCTTCTGCAAAAGCGCCGTGGGCCGGTAAGTCGAGCCGGCGATATTATGTGGAAAAATAGGGAGTGTAGAAGAAACATCATTCTTTCTTGTGTGTAAGTTTCATTCTGTTCAATAAATAATTGTTGAAAAAAAGTGTGGTGCATTACTTTCTGGGCGACCTTCCTATATATTAGGAAATATGAACATAGAAATACTTTCTTTTTCTGTGCCTGGATTTCAAAAATTCTCAAATTACTATGGAATCAAGGCAAAACAAATATAGGATTTGGGGAATTAGAAGCCACAATGGATAGATTTTTTTTCTCATTGTAGATTATTTGTTTTATATCTTTAGAATACCATTTTCTTATATACATATTTCATGTATTTGGAAATGACCTCAAATCTTAAGAGAATTAGCAGGTCAGAAATATTTAAACAGATAAATACATCTCTGGGAACTCTTTGATCACATTTCTTAACACAAATTTACAATTCTGTAATCCAAAAATAGCAATACATAGGATAGTAATGCCAGAAATCCCAAGCAAATAAGGACAATCTTCAAATCAATGGTAAATTAACCTTTATTACTTCTCATTAATCTCTAGCATTTGATTTGCATTCATATCAACCTGTGTATTTCTGACACTTAAGATATTGTAGCCTATATTAGCGCTCACTTTGGGTTTAGCATCATTAACTGCACATTGTGAAGGCCTTGCAAATCTCACATTTCTCTTGTCTCTCAGGCTTAAAATACTCATTTAACACTAAGGTCTAATTAATTAACTAGATTTTTCTATATTTAATAGAGACTACCCGAAACCGCAAAGGAAACCAAGCTGAAATTTAATTCACAGAAAAAGACTATAATTACACAGAACTAGATTCAAAATTTGTTCTAAATCTTATTTATTATTACAGTTATACGATTATAATTGCTATATATATCTTGTGGTAATTTGTAAAAAGGAAGTATATATTCTTCTGTATTGACAGCATTGAACAAAATACAATATTATAGTGTTTTGGTTTTGTTCGCAATAGTATAAGAAGATTAAGGGGGACAAAATCATTCTCATATTCTCTCTCTCTCTCTCTCTCTCTCTCTCTCTCACACACACACACACACACACAAACACACACACACACAAACAAACACAGAAACAAACACAAGTTATTTTTTATTTTGATACAAGTTGTGTACATGTGTGTTTGAAAGTGCATGCATTTTGCTAGTCTTATAACGTTTTACAAAAAGTGCTTATATTTTCAGAGCAGAATTTTTAAAAAAATACAATTTTATTTCCATAGGGGTTAAAAATGGTACCAAAAATTATTTGGTCTATCTGTTATAACTTAGGAAGCAAAGAGACTGTGCAAAGTATAAATCTTGGGAGTGGAATAAAAAAAATCAAGTCATATAAGCTCATATTTCAATGAAAGTATGAAAAATGTTACCTTAAAGCATTGATCTTTCTAAATCAACAATTAATTTGTCAGAGAACATAACATTCTTGTTCCTCACAGAAGCTTCCAACAAGCAAACACAAATTATAAATCTCCTTTCTCATTACTTTTCTTCACTCAGGGTTAGTTCTTAAGATGCCTAGTTCAGATACTCTAGAATACAAGAATCAGTAGCCCATAAATATTTGGTGATTCATTTTTTTGTAAAACAATAATCACAGAATTAAAAACACATGCCTTTCATATTAAAATCCATTGCTTTCAGGGGGGGGGGGAGAGGAAAAGTAGTAAACTTCAGACATTGCACTCAACCTATCTACACTAGGGGCAAATTTTAAATTTTGAGATGTATTAGAAAGTAAAGCATTTGAACTAAAGCAAGCCAATGTTCATTTTCTAAGAATGTCACTGAGATGTGTATGGGACAAATATGGTTAGAGTACATGTTATAAATGAGATTGGTGTTTGTTTTACAGGATGTAGGTAACCACCATAAGTTGCTTGTTTTAGCACTGTATGGGTGTATCATTATACACGTGAAGTAAAGGACAAAAAATATTCCATTATCATCTTAGAATAATGTATAGTCATCTGCTTTTATCCCCATAAATGCAGAAAATACCCCTCATGAATACTACAAAATCTAAACTGCAATGTGAGGGAAGTTGGTTTATGTCTTCTGAGATTTTAGGGACTTGGGAGTTTTAATTTCCATGTTTACTGCACATTTATGATTTTAGAGTCTGACTTCCTTTTTTCAGTGATTCCATTGGATGGAGCTACATTAATGTCATTCTGAGAAGCCAAAGATACATTTGAACTGACTAACATAAAACTGAAGTAAAACTTTTAAATAAAGAAGGTTGGTGGAATGAACTTAGACCCTAAGCATTTAATGCAATGTTTGCCGAAGTGTTACATTCTGTGGTTTACCTAAACCAGAAGACAGTGGTGGGGATACATGTAGCAATGCCATGTGACAGCAACATCAGGAAGAAGGAGATGAAAAAGTGAGTACCTGGGACTGAAGGAGGAACTGGACAAGAAAGTGAATGCCAAAATGATCCCAGTGATGGCAGAAACACTCATAAACTCGAGTTGTGGTTTCAACATATTGCAGGGATCAGAGCTCTGTCCAAAAGAGTGCAGTACTAGGTACAACTAAGACCTGCATAAAACTCTCAAACTCTCAGGCTCTGGCAGAGAATCTGAGATTGACACAAACCACCCAGTATTGTGAGAAGGGATATTATTAGGTTACATTATGTTATGTTGCATTGCATTACATTGTGTTGCACTGTGTTGCACTGCATTGAGTTACTATTTATTTGTTTGTTTGTTTGTTTGTTTGTTTGTTTATTTGTATGCCGCCCCTCTCTGCAGACTCGGGGCGGCTAACAACAGCAATAAAACAGTATATAACAAAATCCAATACTAAAAACAGTTAAAAATCCATTATATAAAAACCAATCATACATACAGACATACCATGCATACAATTGTAAAGGCCTAGGAGGAAGTGTATCTCAGTCCCCCCATGCCTGGCGGCAGAGGTGGGTTTTAAGCAGCTTTCGAAAGGCAAGGAGTGTGGGGGCAATTCTAATCTCTGGGGGGAGTTGGTTCCAGAGGGCCGGGCCACCACAGAGAAGGCTCTTCCTCTGGGTCCCGCCAAGTGACATTGTTTGGTTGACGGGGCCCGGAGAAGACCCACTCAACTGGTCGCACTCTGTGGGACCTAACATAGCTATGCTATGCTATGCTATAAATTTGAAATCATTGACCTTGAAATACTTTTAGTCAAACCCATAGAAGAAAGCAGCATGCGATTAATTCCCTATGACATAAGATGTTCAGCTCCACATATTTTACATATGTACGTTTTCAATATTACCTATTAATAAATAGAAACTCAGCCTAGTTCCTAACATTTTCATAAATGTCTTTGAACTGATGATTGCCAGTTGGTTTGCATGCAATTTTTATATCCACTTTTTGCTTAATCTACATACATCTTTCAAAGATAAAATTACATGGAGTAAAATACTCAACAAGAAATATCAGTGAGAAGACTTTATAACAAAACCAGATCTCCATGAATTCAGTTTTGGCTGCTGAGACAATTCCGATGATAGGTCTGCAAATAGGAGTTTAGAAATCCAGTAGTTTTCTTTTAGAAATAATGCTATAATAATCCCTCTTTCTAGTAGTTTTCAGGAAATACATAATTCAAATTCACATTTCACATGGACAGGAAAATATGGCAAGATAATTTAAACTGTACCTATCTTTCTTAAAATGTTACTTTATGTGTACAGCATTATTTTCTCCCTTGTACATTATAATTTAAAACTCAGTGGAGTAGCAGAAAAGTGGTAAAACCTCGACTCCAGCCCTGGATATGATGGGATTGTGTGATTTATTCTTTCGTTGGATATTTATTTATTTATTTATTTGCACCCTTACTTCCTTGCCAAATTTTCACTTTGTCACATTTATTATGACAATAGGATAAATGCCAAGTTTTGTCAACAATTTGTAAATGATGAATCTTAATGAAGCAATCTAGCATTTCTACTCCTCAGAGGAAGCTCCTAATAAGATGAGCAAAATATCATTTTAACAAAAGCGGGATGGATTCCCTGACAGCAAATCTCTTTGTATATCCCATGTATTCCTTAAGGCTTTTTTGGGGGGGAGTATGTTCTAGGATGCAGGCCAATTTGGCCTAAGCCTCCCCAGCAACATTTTACTTCTGCTTTTATCAAAGACATCCAAAATTCACTCCCTGCTTGGAATATATTGGCAAATAGATCGCCATTAGGATAAATCTAAAGGAGGCAAAGGGAAAAAACAGTGGAAGTCTTAATTTACACTCTAGAGATGAAGCTATGGACAATAAGTGAGGCAGAACAACATTCAAAGTCAAATATCCACAAAGATATAGCCTTTCGTTTAATGACACAATTTTTAACAATGTCCAGCATCTCCCTCTCTGTTTTATAGCTGTGTTTCAGCATGCTCACAGATTTATTATGTTTAACTGAAACCCAACCCATAATCCTGAAAGGGTTTTTCAAAGCTAGGGCTGAAGGTGACTAGTAGCAACATCTCAAAAACCCAAAAGGAGGAGAAAAGTTGAAGCTGTTCCTAAAATGTTTACTTTATGAAATAGCACAGAAAAAAAATATAGTGCCGAAGGGACTTGCTTTAATTGAAATTCATATGCAGGATTGGTTCCTTAACTAAAATTCCAAAAAGTCTATGCACAATTATGGAAGTTCCAACACAAAAGCAAAAAATGATGGCCCAGTGCCTCTTCCACAATAAATGTGGAGGTCATTACAGAATGACTAATTGATTTGGTGTTTGTTATAATTTAAGAGCTAATACCATTGCTACCTGCCCTTGAATTGATCAGACCTCCATATTTGTCCATTTTCAAATGATTTATTCATTTCCTTGAGATTCTCCTTCTTGCAAGACTTATGGCTTCTTGAAAGGGGTTAGATTCTCATTAGTAAACTCTGGATCTGCTTCTTGTCCGATTGGTGAATGATACATTCAAAACTACCTTGAAGAGTATTCCATGAGTATTCCATGAGTATTCCTAGAATGACAGTCTTGTGACCCAACATTGATAAGGTGTTTGAATGTTAAGACTAAAAGGCCAAGAGTAAGGAAAATAATTTGCCAGAGTACATCACCGCAAGGTTCGACTACTGCAACTCTCTCTACATGGGGCTACTTTTGAAAAGTGTTCTGAAACTTCAGATCGTGCAGAATGCGGCCACGAGAGCTATCGTGGGGCTTCCCAGATTCGCCCACATTTCTCCAACACTCCGTGGCCTTCACTGGCTGCCAATCAGTTTCCGGTCACAATTCAAAATGTTGGTAATGACCTTTAAAGCCCTACATGGCCGTGGACCAGAATACCTCCGGAACCGCCTTCTACCACACAAATCCAAGTGGCTGATAAGGTCCCACAGAGTTGGCCTTCTCCAGGTCCCGTCGACTAAACAATTTCATCTGGTGGACCCCAGGGGAAGAGCCCCGGCCCTCTGGAATCAACTCCCCCCAGAGATTAGAACTGCCTTCACCCTCCTTGTCTTTCGCAAATTATTTAAGACCCACCTGAGACACCTCCCCCAGGCTTTTACATTTTATGTATGGTATGTGTGTGTTGCATGGTTTTTTAAATGATGGGGGTTTTAACTATTTTTTAATATTAGATTTTTTTTTCCATTGTAACATTGTTATTATTGTTGTTGTGAGCCACCCCGAGTCTTCGGAGAGGGGCAGCATACAAATCTAATAAATTATTATTATTATTATTATTATTATTATTATTATTATTATTATTTGCCAGACCACCCATGATATAGAAGGTTTTCAAATATTTAAGGTGTGCATCTATTAATAAAAGTGTCTGTTTTTTGTTTTGTTTACAAACCTCCACGTTGAATACAGCAGAAAAAAAACACATACATGGATTTGTTAGTGTGCAATACAGGCCTGAAACAATAATGTGAAGAGAGAATAAGATATTTTGTCTATAAGACATTTTAAAAATAATTAAAAATGCAACTTTCTTGGAGGTTACAAAACAAGAATAGTTTAGAACATGTGTGGGCAATTAATTTTGCCATAGGGCCGCATGAGAAATTGGGATGGTTTTAGAGGGCCGGACTAATATAATTAACTCAATTCTACCCAATACTCTAAAGACCCAGACCCTGGCCTGACCTAAACACCCAGATCCACTCTACAGACCCATAATTGTTTGCTTTATGGCAACATGGTGCACCACAGTCATTGCGCAGGAGTATTTGCGTGGTTTCTGTGCTCGGCTGCTCTTGGTAGGAGGTCGGGGTCCACTCCAGTGCAAGGATGAAAGAGCTCACTGTGTCTGCCAGGACTCCTCCTGTTCCTGCTTTCCTCATGATTCATCAGGAAAGCAGGAACCGGAGGAGTCCTGGCAGATGTGCTGAGCTCTTTTATCCTCACATTGGAGCGGACCTCGACCTCCATGGACCGGTCACAGATAGCAGGCAGGCCGGTCACAGACAGCAGGCGGGCCAGTCACAGACAGCGGGTGGGCCGGATGTGGCCCAAGGGCTGCCCCTTACCCAGGTCTGGTCTAGAAGAATATAATATATTATTAAAAGAAGTGTTTTTTCTAACAATAGTTTAAGATCCATTTGCCATTATGCACCAAGTAGGCATTTAATAGTACGTGTGATATGGTTTCAAGACCCATATATCCTACTGGTAAGTAGAGGGAGTGAAGAGATTGGAGGCAGGCTTCTTGCAACAGCTCTTTATTCCAACCATGTACAAGATCCAGTAAAGGGCCAGTTTGACAGCTTGCCCTTATATAGGGAGTTGTGAGATTTCTCAACCAATTAGCGGTTCCCATTTTCCCACTCAAACAGAGGACCTGGTTGTAACCAGGTGTTCTTGTTATGTAACACCTACCATACACAGACAGTTACAATATTCATAAGGAAGTCTGAGCATCCTCTTGTTTCTCCAAAATGATAAATTTGCTCCAGTCTAGTTTAATGAAAAGAAGGACTATGGGTGACATTGCCTAGTTTAATGAAAAGGAGAACCAGGGGAGACCTGATAGCAGTGTTCCAATATCTCAAGGGTTGCCACAAAGAAAAGGTAGTCAAACTATTCTCCAAAGCACTTGAGAGTCAAACAAGAAGCAATGGCTGGAAACTAAACAAGGAAAGAAGCAACTTAGAACTAAGGAGAAATTTCCTGACAATTAGAACAATTAATCAGTGGAACAGCTTGCCTCTGGAAGTTGTGAATGCTCCAACAATGGAAGTTTTTAAGAAGATGTTGGATAACCATCGGTCTGAAGTAGTGTAGGGTTTCCAGCCTAAGCAAATAAATATTTATTTATTCAATTTCTATACTACCCAACTCTGAGCAGTTATATGGGCAGGTTAAAATATTTGCAAATAATCCAAGAGAGATGAGAGATTACCATATAGTAAAGGTGAGAAGCACTACCCCAATCACCGTTGTCCCAAATCCTCTGCCTTATGTCAGCTGAAGAGTTATCAAATCCTTTTTTTTAAGAGTTATTAAACCCAAGGGTGGACATTACCAGAACTAAAAAGCCATAGTGTGTGTTGTGTTGTGTGTTTGTTTGTTTGTTTGTTTGTTTATTTGTTTCTTTCTTTGTTTGTTTGTTTAAATTTTTATGCCACCCTAGGGACTCAGGGCAGCTCACAACAAAAACAGATATAAATCAATATAAAAGATGTTTCGATTTAACATAGTTGCAGTCATCCATATGCAAAACCTTAATTTGTATGTAAAACCTTAATTTGTTTCTCTTTTGAAAGAAGCAATCTTATCTAACAGGACAAAGTGAACCAAGGATATTCTCCAAAGGATTGGCTTTAACCACACTCTAAGACTACCAAGACTCAGACAAGCCTCAAAGGAGATGTGTTCTAATTCTCATCATATAAAAACATTAAATCAAATGAAGGATATAAATTTCAAAATGTTGATTAGATGCTTTCAAACCTGAAGTTGTTTTTATACATACACAGCTGGGTACCATGCAGCATCATGCCCAAACTTTTGGATTTAAATAATATGATTTTTGCTGGAAAACAGTTTTGTAATATTGATTTTCAGGTTTGATAACTACAGGGGATGTTCCTTGAGATCCTATCTTAATTTAAGTCACTTGATTGTTCTAGAAAAAGGAAGATTAAAAAAAAAATCCACATAGATACTTAACGTTTCAACCTGCTCAATAAACCTCTTATTGTTTTTTCTAGCTGGCTAAAGACTTGGTCATAAAAATAGTAAAAAAAATATTATAGAGTAATTATATTCAAAATGTTCCTCAGATAAATAAATTGGCAATGCTTTTAGACCAGTGGTGTAAATCTTGTTGCTACCGATTTGTTCTTGCGCGCTTCCTGCTGCCACCGCTACTGGTTCATCAAATTGGGCCAATCTGGGAGTAACCCACCACTGTTTTAAACACTGGTACATTAGCACATGCATTATAGATAAAATGATTGCATCGCAACAGTAGAATAGAAATGGAGGGGTGAGCAAGATATTGAGGATTAATATTTTTGCACAATATCAGCAAAAAGTATCAACTATATCACTTATCTACAAATATATCTTAACATGTCTAATCTTTATCTTAACTATATAAAATAAAAATCACTAAAGTCACTGACCCTAAAAAATATTCAAGTAACACATGAACTCGCTTTACCAGAAATCATTGCCTGTGAGCTGTCCTTAAATACCACACTTCATTTCCTACTATTTTATTTATTTATTTATTTTGTTCAATACACCATGAGGGTTTTAGTGGGTATACACACACACACACACACACACATAGTAAAATACATGATGAAGGTTATAGAGGAGATACTCATAGTAAAATATATCTAAGAAAGAATAGAAAAGAAGATATAGTAATAGAACATACAATGAAAGAATAGAAGAAGAGATATGGGAATAGAAGAAAGGTATAGGAGATATAGGAGAATTGCAGCACCGGACTTACCCGGCAGCAGGCTTTGCTGGAGGGACCGGGAGACACCGGACCCTCATGGCGGCCGCCATCTTGAATCCCGAGCGAAGTCTCGTGAGATGAGACTTCGCTCGGGAGTTCGGGCCTGTCTGGCCCGGCTGCTGATTGGTCCGGGCGGGGCCTGCTTGCCCTATATAAGGGCGAGCAGGCCCGGGGCTCTTCCTTTTCGCCCGGACAGCAAGCCACGAGCAGACACTTGTCAGTTCTGCTCGTGGCAGCCATTTTGGAGGAGCCTCATGCGGCGGCCGCCATTTTGTGCAGCCTGTGGTGGGCGAGAAGGCCTCCTTTTGCCTTCAGGCGAAGAGGATTTATTGCGGAGCCAGCAGCAGCTGTGCTCCGCCCTGGTTTGCCCCCCAGTTTCCTGGGTTCGGGGTGTGGGGGTGCTCTCCTCCGGTGCCTCCTGGGGTGTACAGGGTCCCTGGGGGGGTGAGGCCTTTGGAATAAAGGCCCCTATAAAGCGGTGCAGCGAGGCCTTGCTGCAACCGCTGGGGAGGGGGGAGGTTTTCACCTCCAGGGGGTGCATTGGGAGGCCTGCAGCATAAGCAGGCCTTGCCTCGTGGGTGCAGCCTCCTTGGGGGTAGTTCTCTCCCACCCCCTTCTTTATTCTGTTTAACATAAAAATAGTTTGAGGCAGGCCCATGGCCCCTAAGAAGAGGCAAGCCCAGGCCCTTCCGGCCCAACCTGTGGTTCGGCCTAGGAGGGCGGCGAGGCCTTCTGCTCGGGCTCGTGCCAGTGCGGAAGGGCCCCCGGGGGTGGTCCCGGCGGCAGGGGGGGTGGGATTCATGCCCACGGTCCCTCAAACCGAGGTTTCTCCTTCTCTCTCTTGGGCCAGGGTCCTGGAGAGGCTCGATGAGCTGGAGCGGTGGCAGTCTGGGGCAGGCCCGGAGGGGCTTCCCATGACTGCCTCCGCAGCATGGGGTAACGACCCCGAAGAGGAACCAGCCCAGGAGGGACAGATGGCCCACACCGCGCAGCTGGCCCATACCGGGCAGACGGCCCAGACCGGGCAGATGGCCCAGACCGGGCAGATGGCCCAGTCGGGGCAGTGGTCATCGTTCCAGGGCCCGGCGAGGATGGGCCCCCCGTGGATGGCTTCCACCCCTTACGGGGCAGGTGAGGTTGCACCACATGCAGGCACTACACCGCTCCTTCCCGTGCAGGGTCCCGGGTTTATCCCGCCTGCATTGGGGAGTGGCAATAGCTTCCTGGGGGCCACTGCGGGCACATGTGGGCAGGTTTGGTCCCCGCCGGCTCCGCCGGTAGGGGCGCCAGGGGTATCTTTCCCACCTGGGGCAGGGGTGGGGGGTTGGATCCCTCCTCCGTCGGCCATTATGCCACCGCCCCCTTTGGTGTATCCACCGGGGCTTGGTGTGCTGGGGATGGGGGCCACCACGGTGTGGGACCCATTCGCCAGCATCAAGCCTGGGGCCATCCCTTGTGGGTTGCCCGCAACACCATTGGGCTATCATCTCCACCCGTCTGTGAAGGAAGCAATCTGGCGGGGGGAATATGTCGACCTTTTCTCCCTTTTAAATAGGGAGGTCCCCAAGCAGGACAAGGAGGTGGTGCCTGGGGAGAAGGTTAAAAAAACGAAGGTCACAAAGTGTTTCAGCTCTTGTCTGTATGCTTTTATGACCTTCGCTTCGGTAGTAATTCAGAGGCAGCCGGGTAGGGCCGCTGCACTGCTGAAATACATAGACCTAATAGCGAGAGCCCACTTTGAGTACGCAGGTACGATCTGGAGGCACTACGATAAGGGGTTTAGGATGCGTATCGCCCATGACCCCTACTTGCCCTGGGATATGGTGGTCCCGGACCTTTGGTTCCAGGCCACGCATATGTCCGGGAAGGAAGGATGTGATGGGACCGACAGCGGTCACTT
This sequence comes from Erythrolamprus reginae, assembly GCF_031021105.1. Classification (NCBI taxonomy): domain Eukaryota; kingdom Metazoa; phylum Chordata; class Lepidosauria; order Squamata; family Dipsadidae; genus Erythrolamprus; species Erythrolamprus reginae. The sequence continues at coordinate 99,728,028 of NC_091953.1, read as the reverse complement.
TATGGAAGAGGAGCCCGTGACGCCCGCGCCGGCCAAGGCCGCGGCGGGTGGAGTGGTGTTCCACGAGTTCTCTGGTGTGCCACGAGTTCACCGCAAAAGGAGCGTGTTTTCATCCCTTTTGCAGGTTTCGTCACGCATGCGGGACTTGTCGGGGGAACCATTCCGCAGCCGTGTGTCCCCGCCCCAAGAAGGGGGCGGAAAAGAAGGGCGGGGGTCCCCCAAAGCCTCCCCCACCTGTTGGGGGTAAAGGGGCCCAGTCCAATCAATTTGCAAGTGCTTGAGGGTTGGTTGGGCGACTACCACCCTCGCTCGAGAGCGGCTGCTCTCTTGCTAGGATTTTCGGAGGGATTTAGGATCCCTTACATGGGTGTTAGGAGGGCCTTCATATCTGACAACCTTAGGTCGGTTGTTGGTCATGAAGACATAGTTAGGGAGAAGATTCGGAAGGAGGTGGCCGAGGGCAGGGTCCTCGGGCCCTTCCCGGAACCGCCCTTCCCGAATCTTCGTGTGTCTCCCTTAGGTGTGGTCCCCAAAAAGGCGAGTGGTGAATTTAGGTTGATTCACCATTTGTCTTTTCCAAAAGGGGAGTCAGTGAATGACTTCATTCCTGACAAGCTTTGTTCGGTCCGGTATGCATCCTTTGATGCGGCCGTGACTATGGTTAGGAAGTGTGGGACAGGAGCCCTTATGGGTAAATGCGACAGTAAGTTGGCATTTCGGCTCCTCCCCATACACCCCGACGACTTTGAGCTGTTGGGCTTCCATTTCGAGGGTGGTTATTACGTGGACAGGGCTTTACCTATGGGTTGTTCTGTCTCGTGCTCTCTGTTCGAGAGTTTTAGCACCTTTTTGGAATGGGCGCTCAGGAGGCAAAGTGGTCTGGGTACTGTCGTTCACTACCTTGATGATTTCTTGTTGGCGGGGCCTGCGCATTCGGAGCAATGCTTTGCTCTAATGCGGGACTTCGAAGCCCTTTGTGCTCACTTAGTGGTGCCTTTAGCCTCTGAGAAGACCGAAGGCCCCGCCACCAGGATTACTTTTCTGGGTATTGCCCCTGGAGAAGTTGCTCAAAATCTGAAGGAAGCTTGATGAGGTGCTGGACTGCCGGAAGGTTACCCTATGGCAGCTTCAGGAATTGGCGGGCATTCTTAATTTTGCCTGTCGGGTAGTTATTCCTGGTAGGGCTTTTTCCAGGAGGTTATACGACGCGATGAAGGGTCTCCGTTTGCCCCATCACCGTACCCGCCTCTGCGCTGGGGTCAGGGCTGACCTCGGCGTGTGGCGGGATTTCTTGGTCAGGTTTAATGGTTTGTCTTTCTGGAGGCACGAGCTTCTTTTGGAAGCTGAGTTGCAGCTCTGCTCTGATGCCGCGGGGACTTGTGGTTTCGGGGTAGTGTTAGGTGTCCAGTGGTGCTGGTCGGCATGGCCTCCGGAATGGAGTGCCTCTTCGTTGGTTAAGGACCTGACGTTCTTAGAGCTTTGGGGGGAGCAGTTTAGGGACAAGACCGTGCACTTTTGGTGTGACAACCTAGCGGTTGTCCATGTGGTGAATGCCCTGTCCTCTAAGAGCGACAGGGTCATGCGGCTTGTCCACCATTCTGTGCACAGATCCTTGTCCCTAAACGCATTGTTTTTGGCTAGGCATGTCCCCGGGTTGGATAACGGGGTCGCTGATGCCTTGTCCCGTGGTCAGTTGTCCAGGTTTCGGACCCTGGCCCCGTGGGCCCGAAAGTTGCCAGAAGCGTTCCCCGGCCACCTCTGGAGTCTGGGGGGGATCCAGAGTGGTGGAGAGACGAGGCATCCAGGGCAATCTCCTTGTCTGTAGCGCCCGGCGCCCTCAGGGCATACCAGCGTGCAGGTAGGAGTTTGGGGATTTCAGGCAGGGCAGGGGTTACCAACTTAGTTGGCCTGTCCCTGTAGAGCACCTGGCCGAGTTTTGCGTCCAGCTTAGGCAGCGTGGCCTGTCAGTTAGGACGATCCGGTCCGGGTTAGCCGGCCTCGCCTTTCTGTCCAAGGCGGGGGGGTTTGCAGATTTTTCGGGTGACTTTCGCATCCGGAAGATGCTGGAAGGCTGGCTGAGGGAGCAAGCGGGGGCCCCTGGTGACACTCGTCGGGCTCTGATGGTGGAGCAGCTGTCTTTAATTAACGGGGGTTTTGACAGTCTGTGTGCCTCATTGTACGAGGCCCGTCTTTTTAGGGCAGCGACTTGTGTCATGTTTTTTGGGGCCCTCAGGGTCAGCGAGGCCATGCGTTGTCTCAGGCTGACATTCTGCTCCGGGCCTTCCAGTACGCTGATCTGGCCTTTAGACAAGGGGGGGTATCCCTTGTAGTAAGGCAGTCTAAGACGGATCAGCTACACAGAGGGGTTATCCAGCTTAGTGCGGCCGCTGACCAGTCGGTGTGTCCGGTGGCCGCCCTACAGCTTTATTGTGGTCTGCGGGGGTCAGGGCAAGGGTACCTGTTTAGGCATTGGGACGGTACCCCTCTGACCCATTACCAATTTTGGGTGCTAGTGTCCAGGGCACTGGCCCGGGTAGGCATGGATCCCGCCGGTTATGGAACGCATTCGTTCCGCATCGGCGCCACCACTAGCGCGGCACTTTCTGGTTTCCCGGCCCATCGGATATTTGGGTTATGTTAGGCCCACTGAGGATCCTAGGCAGGGCTTAGACTGGGTAACCTCTCTGTGTGTGTCCTCTTGCAGGTCCCCAGGCTAACATGAAACCGATGGCACTGCTGTGTGGCCACAGCATGATATTTTGGGCCGGCCGCTCAGCAGCCAGGAGCGCCATCGGGACCCAGCTGTCCCTGGGACAGTGGGTCAAGGTTACCTGGATGGGCCGGAGAGGTATGCGGTGGGAGGGTCTCCTACCGGCGTTGCTGGGCGGTCAGCATTCTGTGGCTGCGGCCGGCAGTATGGCTGGGGCGGCTCCTCGGGGTCGTTCCCAGGTGGGTTTGGGTGGGCAGCGTCCTGTGGCCGCACCCAGGTAGCTGGTATTGCACTTAGGAGGCAATGACCTGTGCATGTTGGGAGGCCTGGCGCTGATCATCCAGGCACGTGAAGACCTGCAAAGGCTTCGTGAGGTGTGGCCCACCACGCAAGTGGTGTGATCAGAGATCCTACCTAGGATCGTGTGGAGGGACGCCTCTTCTCTTAGGGCCATTCACCGGGCGAGACGTAGGGTGAATAGGGCTCTGGGTAAAACAGTTAGGGAACTAGGTGGGGTTGTAGTGGCCCATCCCCTTATCACAATAGACCAGCCATGGCTTTACCGGGCCGACGGCATTCACCTGTCAGAACAGGGGAACGCCATTTTCTTACAGGACCTGCAGTGGTCTCTGCGTGAGCTGGCGCAGCTAGAGGGGGGAGTCGGGGGGCCAAGATAGAGATCTGACCCCTGCTCCGTGGCAGGTTAGGGGCGGAAAACTGGGGTGGTTTAGCAACTGCGCGTTCTCCCTTGGGCATCTTTGGGGATGATTGACAGGTTCTCCGCAAGCTCATGGAGGGAGTGCCTGCCTGAGCAGCTGGGGGGAACCTGTCTTTGGGTCTTGCACCTTTAATTCCCGGATTTGGGGTAGCCGGTGGGACCCCCCTCATGCAAAGCATGGCAGGGTCGCAGGTGATGGACTGGTCCCTCACCTGGACTTGCATCGAGATACGCCCATGAGTTGCCCAGGAAGTTTTTTGTCATAACGTCATTTCCGCCCCGGAAGTATTTGTTTGACCCTGCAGGTCCATTTCCAGGTCATAGTTGATTATGCTAATATATGCAAATTTAATGAATAAATTATGCAAATTTATGTTAATAAAAATGACCCAGTTTAAATCCAGCTCTTGTGTCCGTGTCGTTACTCCGTCTCTCCAGCAATTGCAGCACCGGACTTACCCGGCAGCAGGCTTTGCTGGAGGGACCGGGAGACACCGGACCCTCATGGCAGCCGCCATCTTGAATCCCGAGCGAAGTCTCGTGAGATGAGACTTCGCTCGGGAGTTCGGGCCTGTCTGGCCCGGCTGCTGATTGGTCCGGGCGGGGCCTGATTGCCCTATATAAGGGCGAGCAGGCCCGGGGCTCTTCCTTTTCGCCCGGACAGCAAGCCACGAGCAGACACCCGCCCACCCTCCCTATTTTGCAGTGTGTTTAGGGGTCGCCATTAGGGGGCCGAATGGGAATTTTTTGCAGTTCTGCCTCTTAGCTGGGCTGTTTTTTCGCCCATTCCACACTGAGGAGATGGATGTGTGGTTAGGGGGTGCTTGCATTTATTAGGTTAATTGGCTTACCTTTGGTCATTTGGGTAGGCAGGTTAGGGGCGGAAAACTGGGGTGGTTTAGCAACCGCGCGTTCTCCCTTGGGCATCTTTGGGGATGATTGACAGGTTCTCCGCAAGCTCATGGAGGGAGTGCCTGCCTGAGCAGCTGGGGGGAACCTGTCTTTGGGTCCTGCACCTTTAATTCCTGGATTCGGGGTAGCCGGTGGGACCCCCCTCATGCAAAGCATGGCAGGGTCGCAGGTGATGGACTGGTCCCTCACCTGGACTTGCATCGAGATACGCCCATGAGTTGCCCAGGAAGTTTTTTGTCATAACGTCATTTCCGCCCCGGAAGTATTTGTTTGACCCTGCAGGTCCATTTCCGGGTCATAGTTGATTATGCTAATTTATGCGAATTTAATGAATAAATTATGCAAATTTATGTTAATAAAAATGACCCAGTTTAAATCCAGCTCTTGTGTCCGTGTCGTTACTCCGTCTCTCCAGCAACAATAGGACAGGGGACGGGAGGCACTCTAGTGCACTTGTACTATGTACTATGTTATAGAGCCTCTGATTATGACATCACATATGCGAACAAATTAATGCTCCAATATTTCCCACTAACTAACGAGGGTAGCCTCCAATCCACACCCTCTTATTTTCTTGGTGATCTCAACCTACTTCATATTAACTGGATATTAAATGAATGTACAACTGAACCCATTCATTTAACCCAATACAATGCTATTACCAATCTAGGGCTAGATCAACTAGTAACAAACAGCAGTAGACTCAACATTTGCCTTGGTGTCATCTTCTGCAACACTTTACAATCACCTACAATGGACTACAAATAAAAGAACCCTTTTCCAACAGTGACCACAGCATGATCGGCTTTTGTCTCAATATACATCCTTATAAACATCAACATAATGATGGGCTAACCAATTATAACTTTACAAAAGCCAACTATGATAACATAGACGCTAACCTCCCATCTCTTGATTGGCAAGTGCTATTCTCTGGCTGTAATACTATCAAAGACCACTACAATATATTTTTGCTGGAAATCAAAAGAGTCATTAAACTGTATGTACCACTAATAACTACTAAAACCAAGAAAAATAAATTACCCCCCAAAATAAGGAAGTGGCAATAAAAAAAATTATCTCTGGCAAAAAAACAAAACTGGCTACATTGCTAATTTTAAAAGCTGCTACAAAAATATATGCCACCTAATAAGGATTTATTTGATTTTTATGCCGCTCTTCTCCTTAGATTCAGGGCGGCTTACAACATGTTAGCAATAGTACTTCTTAACAGAGCCAGCATATTCATAGTCATAGTCTCCCTATCTTCAAAAAAGGAGATCCCAGCAATGTAAAAATTACAGACCAATGTCATTATATTGTGTCACTTGCAAAGTCATGGAATCAATCATAAACCAATCCATTACTCCCCACCTAGAAACTAACAAACTATTCTCTAACAAACAATTTGGTCTCAGGAAAAAAGGAGCCTCAATTTCCGAGCAATTTGAAGAAGATGGCTTTAGGAAAGCTAAATTAATATAGGTCTTCCATTAAGTAGGTGACTATATAGCTAGCTTAGCACGTGTGCTTGAAAAATATGTCATGCTAGCCAGGTTGTAGAGAAAGGTAGTTCTGGTATGCATGGAAGTGCTGGCTAAAGAGAGCAATATGGCACTTCTAAATCTCATTGTAACTGACGGATTAGGAGGATTTCTAATCATTACGAGATCTTGCCGCTGAACACTTATCTAGCTGAATGGACACAATGATTCTACAACTTACCAGAATTTGAAGTGAAATTAAAACACTTGTTACATTTTTTAAAAAAAAAGCAGCCCAAATTTAAAACCAATCAAGAATTAGTACTCCAAAAATGACCAATCAGAAGCCAGCATGATCAAAGGACCAGTGAGAATCAACATTGCCAAAACAATCAACCAGGACTGGGCACAAAGAAAGAATCAGTGAGAAACAATATCTCACCAATCTGTACCAATTGGGAACCAACTCAGCTAAAAACCAATCAAAACTCAGGAAACCTGGCTATAAACCCAGTCACTAAACCCAGAAATTTACTACCACCCAACAGATGTAATCTGTAAAATCCTACACCAGTATAATTAAAAAGAAACCTCTTTATCAATCAAATAAACCAAGCAAACCTGTGCAATTATCTGCTTTAATTTTAGCTATTCAAATAACCCAACCATTTTAGTTTTCCTTAGTTAAACAGCCCTCTGGTTTCTCTTTCCTGAAGACAATATCTTATTTTAAGAATTAGGAACTGGATAGAACAAAGCTTTCTGTCTCGGCCCAAGTGGCTGTTCATGCATTTTGGGAGAGGATTGAGAATGTTTAGCTACAGATTTCTGCGCCATTTCAACTGGACTCTTGGTGAAGATTTATTTATTTATTTTATTTATTAATTAGATTTCTATGCCGCCCTTCTCAAAATGACTTAGGATGAGCAAAGTTCCAGCATTGAGACCCTGAAGATGAGTTTCTCTAACTAATAGCTGTTCTTGACAGGCGAGATTTGATCACCTCATGCTATTCTTTGAATTATAAGAAAAGAAGACAGCTTTTATTTCAAGGTGTATTCCAATGCAGCTATGAGCATACTCAATATACATGAATTACAATGGGGAAAGAGCCCAACGTAAAAGAAAAAAGGAAAAGAAGAAGCAGCTTTCTCTCTTGGCCACTCGTGTCCATATTCTTCACACTTTAATTTTCTTTTGCATGCCAGTGGAATGAGTCTGTACATCCTTATCTTCATTTAAGCTCATGAAGCTTGCAGAATGATTATAAAGCCCTGTAAGCTTATTAAACCCATAAGACTTTTTCCCTAATCAAGAGCACCACATTTTAAATTAGTGTAGGTAGAAGTCTATAAATATAAGTCCCCTTAAATAGTGAGACCTGGTTAATCCATGCTTACTTTATCCAAGTGCCTAGGTGTCCAAAAGATTTTAAGTCCTAGACAGTCTTAAAGCATGAATATTCTTTTTTATTTTTTTCAACCATTTGAATGGGACTTTGCTTTGAAACACATCTTGCATCTGATAGTTGTTCATACAAATATTTCAATACAATGATTCTGTCTTCCATAGTATATTGACTTATTTCTCTTTCTTTTTACCAGGAGGTAAGATTCACCCATATAATTGTCTACGGCTAAGCATCCATTCATTTACATTTCATGCGTTTCCCACATTTTCATTTTTATACCCATGTCCAAAATTCACTAATAATTTGGCTGCTCATAATTGATTGTTATTGCCTGTCTTTTTTATAATTTGTATCTGTGTCCACTGAAAGTTTACATCATATTCCACTGCAAATAATAGGGAAATGCTTTGACAGAGCAACAAGCCTAAACAGCTGAAAGATGGGAGCCTACTGTTAAATTATTTTAATATATGATTCGGTAAAATGCAGTTGGATGCATTATAAACATTAACACACATTAATCATTTATACCCTCTGCCATACACTTCACTACAAAACACTATTTTGGTAGGTAAAGACATGAGTCTTGTTGACTTCAGATTCTAAAGAGACAGGAGACTGGCAGTAAGACTTCAGCTCTTTGTTGGTTATAGAGAACCAAAGTCAGCCCCTGCCTGCTTTTGGCAGGGGTTTAAATATGGAACCCTTTTGAGAAGGAGCCAATCAGAATTTCTCTGCTCCACTTCCTTGTCGGACTGGAGTGAAAACTTCCCAGCTTCTCAGGTCATAACATTCCCCTTTAGCTCAGTGCATAAATTAGCACACACAATCATTTAAATATGGAGGATGTTTAAGTGCTCTAGTTGACCTGCGCAGTTCAGTCTGGCAATTGGCTGAGGCTGGAGAGGACCTGTTTTCTCTCTCTGGCTTCCTCTCTGGAACAGCTCACCCAACCTGTCAGATTCAGCCCAGCTGGACTTCTCGTTGTCACTGGGTGGTTCCTCCACATCAAAAGATCAAGAGCACTGCCTCTTGGGAATTAGTTGTAGCTAATTGTTAGGGGATGGGCTTGTTTCTCAGAGGGTGTTTAATGGCCAGAAGTCCCACAGTTGGTCTACATGGTGCTGACAGGTTCTGCCATCCTCCAGGCCTATTGTGTATTATTTTGGGCCTGTTATTTCCAAGACTTTCCCAGGTAGCCACAGGGTATGGCAAAGTTTCTTGCATATACTGGATCATTTATTTCAAAAGTTTTTATTTTCACTGTATTGAAACTTTCCTTCTCATGTGAGTAACTTGAGTGTAACTTGTTGAAGATAGAGAGGAGTTTCTGGCCCATTAGAAGTTCTGCAGGGCTTTTTCCTGTGGCTATACTAAGGGTTATGTGTTGTGCTGTTATGAATTTGTCTATGCAGGCCCGCCAATTTCCTGGACTGATCCAGCCTAGGGTCTCCTTGGTGGCCCTAACTGTGCATCCCACTAGGCTGTTACTGCTCAGTTTGAAGGGAGCGATCAGCATGTGTTTGATTCCCAGACTGGCTAGGAATCCTTTGAACAGTGTTGATGTTAGCTGTGGCCCATTGTCTGAAACTATTATATCTAGCAGCCCATGTATAGCAAATAATTTTCTTAGAACTCTAAAGACTGCCTCTGATGTCATGCTATACATCCTTTCCACTTCCAGCCATTTTGAATATGTGTGAACTACTATTACAAATGTTTCCCATGAAATGGACCTGCAAAATCCATGTGTATATATAATCAAGGAGCCCTGGGTTGTTGCCACTCATAGAAAGGGGACCTTGGGGGAAAAGCTCTAGATTCCTAGCATGGCGTACACCCTGCGACCCAGTCCTCTATGTGTTTGTCCATATTGGGCCACCACACATAGCTCCATGCCAGTGCCTTCATCATGACCACCCCTGGGAGCCCCTAATGTAACATGCTTAGAATATCTTCTCGTTGTGACAGAGGAGTGAGGACATGATCACCCCATAAAAGACACCCCCCTTTTACTGCTATTTCATATTGTCTTTTTGCATACAGTTGGAGGTCAGGTTTTATTGGCCCCTGTGGGCACCCCCTCCTCACCCAGTTACTGTATGACTTTAACTTGTTACTTGTATCCTAAGATTTTTATTAATATTGATTGTTTCTTCATTGCTTAGTTGACCCCTATGACAATCATTAAGTGTTGTACCACGTGATTCTTGACAAATGTATCTTTTCTTTTATATACACTGAGAGCATACGCACCAAGACACATTCCTTGTATGTTCAATCACACTTGGCTAATAAAATTCTATTTCTATTTCTATTCTATTCTAAATAGTATGTAATTCTGTGTCTTATGTTGTTTCCACTGCAATGTCTGCTGCTGTGATCACCGACAGCCCAGCAGAGTTGATCAACATGATTAGGGTGCCCGGAGTGGGGTCATCCACCAAGTCTGGCAAACAGAAGTGGCTCAGGGCATCTGCATTCCCCATGGCCCTGCCCGGTTGGTATTTTAGTGTATAAGAAAAGGCAGCAAGAAATAAAGACCATCTCAGCATTTTTTTTTTGGGGGGGGGAGAGCATTCAGCATGGGCTTGTTCCCCGCTAGGAGCCCTAATAAGGGCTAATGGTCAGTGACCAGGTCAAAATGCCTCCTGTAAAGGTATTCGTGGAAACACTTTAGCCCAGCTACAACAGCAAGGGCCTCCTGGTCAATTTGGCCATAATTTATCTCAGCACGCAAGAGAATCCTGGAAAGCCCATTGGGGTTTCTCATTTAGCATGATCAACTGGTTCTCCCAGAGTTAGCCTATCTAATTCTTTGTTGATCAATGACTTAAGTGCAAAGGGGACTCTACGTGGCCTTAGCATTACCAGCTGTATGTTGGGGTCTAAATTAAAGGAAATTTATTTATTATTTTATTTATTTATTTATTAGACTTCTATGCCGCCCTTCTCAAAATGACTCAGGGCAGCATACAACATTGTAAATGCAGGTGATATATGTGAGAAATCTAATTATTTTTAAAAAGGACATATACAAAATTAATTTTAAAATTCTAAAAAAAAACTTTATACAGTCATCCACATTCATCATTTACATTGGCTGGGGACAATCTCATCATTCACGGTCCCCAGAGGTAGGTGTTAGGAGCTTCCAGACTCTCAGTAGTGTACAATTAAAGCAATATAAAAAACAATTAAAACCCTTAAAAATAAAATCAGTCATATCTTCTTGGCCGGGGCTAGATAGTATTGCTGAATGGCCCCATGCCTGCCGGCAAAGCCAAGTTTTCAAGGCCTTCCAGAAGGCCAGGAGAGTGCCGGCAGTGCAGATCTCTAGGGGCAGTTGGTTCCAGAGAGGCAGAGCTGCCACAGAGAAGGTTCTCCTCTGTGGTCCTTCTAAATGACACTGTCTAGTCAAAAGGACCCTGAAAAGGCAAACCCTGTAGACCCTAAGGCTCATCTAGTACACCTCTTTGTTGTCTTCTTCACATTCAGGTTGTTCAGCAGCAACATCCTTTTCTTCAATCTTGCAAACTTCAGCACCCCCTTTAATTGGAGTGCTTCTTCAGCACAACACTTCAGCAGCCTTATTGGATGTATTGGCTGCCCTGATTCCCTCTACTGCTGCCTTCAGGGTTAATTCATCACCCTTTGCTAGGAGTCTTTTTTGTAATCTCATATCACGCACCCCACGAACGAGCTGGAAGAGTAGTGCTTCGTCTAGATTCTGAAATTTGGCAATGGATTGCAACTTTTCTCAGTTCAGCCATGTAGTCATTTATGCGCTCTTGTTCCTGCTGCAAACGCTTGCTGAATTCATAGCGGCTAATGAATTGTGAATGTGCTGGATCATAGTGCTTCTTGAGTACCTCCTGTAGCTTCGTCCACGTAACTGTTTCTATAGTATTGGGCTCTGTCAATGCTTCAGCTCTGTCAAAAACCTTGGGCCCACAATGGATTGCCTTTGTTTAAAAATCCTCTTTAGTATCCCACCTTCATCGCCAATATTGAGTTAAGATACTAAAGAGGGAGGAGACTGGCAGTGAGATTTCAACTCTTTATTGCTTATAATGAACAATCATCAGCCCCTGCCTGCTTTTGGCAGGGGTTTAAATAGGGAGCCCTTTTGGGAAGGAGCCAATCAGAATTTCCCTGCTCCATTTGCTTGTCGGACTGGAGTGAAAACTTCCCAGCTTCTCATGACATAAAATGTCTCTTAAAATATGTACAAAGATTTTGCAAAGTTTTGTAAAGAAATTTATTTCTGCTTGTAAAACCAGGTTTGTTTGTTTTTCTCTTTTGAGTTTTCTCAGCAAGATTAGAGAAACTGCAGGGCTTTCCTCACTTTGTAAAAAACAATGTTGATGGTAACTTGACTCCTTGTTCGTAAGCCATTATTTTTATTCTGTTATCCTATCGTATCTTCCAGCATCATTTGATTAGCTGTTCTGTACTTAGTTTGTGGTTATTGTTTTTTGACAAGGGAGTTGATTCTTTGGAAATTGCCTCTTTATTGGTGTCAGTCTAGGTCAATGGAAGTAGTTTTATGTTTTCTTGATTATGGCCAGTTTATTTCAGAAAAAAAAATGTTCCTTCTCTACTCTCTGCATCTTGCTTCCAATTTTTTTAATCTAATGTTCACCATTCACAAAACTATATGTAAAAAACACAATCTACGGTAATTGTACACTTGTGTATAGCTATGCGTGCCTAATTAGCATACATTGTATGCATAATGTAACAATGCTGTGTAATAGAAATCCATAAATTATGTAGATAATTGTTGGTTTGCTTTTCCATCGCTGACACTAAGATTTGCTGTTGTTTTCTCTGCTATGTCAAATTTGATTTGGATTTAGATGCTACCCTGAGGTTGTACAGTCTAAAAGCCAAGCGGAATTCAATCTTGAACAAAATAAAGAGATAGATATAAAAAATGTGTACTTTATAAATAAGGAGAAGCAAAAAGCTCAGGTGAGGTTATTATTTACTGCATACACTAAGTTGAGTAGACAGCATCTGGTGACTTAATGGCATAGACCACTAAAATTCAGGATGTTTAGTTGCCTATTTTGATTTTTCCTTCATATTAAGAAAATTATAAAAGGTTAGGGTTCATTCTGAGCTATATTTAGCCTGCTTGTTTTTCACTCTTGCTTGATGAATAAGGAAAGTGGGGGTGGATCTTTACCCAGCTGTAGTTTGTTTAGGTTAGCAAACACTCAGACTTTCGCTTCTTATTCCACAATTATGCCCCTTCCCCTCAAGATCAGGTCTTGCAGTCTAATGGTCAGAGAACAGGGTCGTGAAATTTAGTGCAAAGCTTTAATTAAAAACCTTAAGATTCTCTTTATTTTCAATAATTTTAGAGATGCTTATGTGGGGAATGGCCAAAAAAGGTTGGGAACCACTGACTTATATGATTTATTTTCTGAAGGAGTTAACCCACCCACTCCCTTTTAAGCAAATAGAACAGACTGCTCCAATATACCTTTCCTTTTTCCTTCCTTTCAAGATGCCATGGAATTTGTTGACATTTGCTGCATGCTCTGTTGCTATTATAAATGGGAAGCAACATTTTAAGCTTCAGCACACTCAGAATTAAGCTACATTACAAAGAACAAATAGATACTGGAAGAAATGTAAAGAAACAGAACAGGATGGTACTATTTTGTATTTAACATATGATCATCTTTGTTTTAGAGTATTATTGGGAAAAAAATCTCTAAGACACTCTGCAAAATCCATATAACAGAAAAATTAGGAAAAATATGTTTTATTGATGCTAAGCAATATTGTACAATCCTGATATTAGAAACTTAGCTGTCTTTAGGAACAGCTGGATTTCAGGTTAACATACTTCAAAACCTGTCTTGACTCTTGAACTGTTTAATTAATTTTTAAGCAACAGGATAAGATTTGCCAGTTTCTCATGAGTTTCCTGGAACAAAGACAGGAATGCAAAATGATTGCCAGGTCTAAGAAATATTGGAAGGAAGCATAGAAAAAAAATAGATTTCAGAATATAGTAATACCTCATCTTACGAACGTCTTGGTTCCAGAAGTAGATTCGTAAGGTGAAAAGTTTGTAAGACGAAACATTGTTTCCCATAGGAAACAATGTAAAAGCGATTAATGCGTGCAAAAAGAAAAAAAATGCAAAATGGCACTCCACTGGGCGCCGCCGCCCGGCTGTCACCTTTTAAAACAGCCGGTCGGACGTCTTTGTGACGTCAAAGCTCCGCCCATGGAATTCCCCATTGGGATTCCCCACCTCCTTTCCAGCCTCCAGATTGGCCAAAAATGCCGCCGCCGATTGCAAAAACAGTGCTCCGCCGAGCGGCAACGCCCAGCTGTAACCTTCTGAAACAGCCGGGCGCTTCTCGGCGGCCTCAGGAACCCGAACCTGAACTTCCAGGTTCAGTGTTTGGCAGAATGCCTAGAAGCCCCCCGGCTGTTTCAGAAGGTGACAGCCGGGCGGCAGCGCTTCTCGGCGGCCTCCCAAACCCGAACCCGAAAAGTTCCTTGTGAAGTTGGACTTGTGAAGGCTGTTTTAAAAGGTGACAACCGGGCGGCGGCGCCCAGTGGAGCACCATTTTGCGATCTGTGGTGGGTTCGTAAGCCGAAAAAAGTTCGTAAGAAGAGGCAAAAAAATTCTGAATCCCGGGTTCGTATCACGAGGTTTTCGTATCATGTGGTACCACTGTACTAAGAAATGGATTCACTCCATCGTAGACTTCACTAATTGATTTATGATAACTCCAAAAAGAATGAAAACATCTTTTACTTCCTGGTTGTCTCTGGATAGGCATTGAACTAGAAAGTATGAAGGCCTGAAAGACCAGAAAACATAGGAAATCCACGTGCCTTTCTGGAAGAAATAACTCTTTTATTAAACTTCCTCATGTTAGTCTTCTATTCAATCATATAGACCATAGCAATATAAAAACAAAAGTGCTACTAGTTTGAGAATTACATAACAAATTTTTCCTAGTTTGAGACTTTTAAGCAACATCTAAAAATATAATTTATCCCATGAAGACATCCAATTTTCCAAGATGGTTTGCTATATTAATATAGAATTTTTATTTTGATTTAACCCCGCCCCCCTTTGGGGACTTTCTCTGAGAAAGTTCTAACCTAAACACAAGCATTGAGTTGGTATCTTTTGCTTTAAAAGAAAATACAAATGACAGGTCTCCAAAGATGTTTTCTGTCCTTAAGTGATTACACATTTCCTCATTTTGTTAGCCAAAGTTAGTATTATCATTTAGTATTATGTAAATGATAGATTTAGTACTACCATTTGTTGTGGTTCAGCCTGAGGCTGCTCAGGGACCGGCTGTGTCTCTGCTGGCTCCATGCCCGGAGGAGGATGACAGCGAAGAGGAGGGGGCTGAACAGTCGGACGGGGGAGAGGAAAGTCAGGAATGGGAGGAAGGAGAACAGCATGAGAGCCCCAGGTGGGGGCTCTCCCCAGCCAGTAGCTTGGAGTCATTAGGTGATGAAGCACAAGCCCTCATTGACATGCGACAGAGACGGTCAGATCAAAGAAAGGAGCAATTAAAGAAGTATTATCAGCACTGAATTAGGAACAGCTGGGCTTGGGTGTGGTCCTCCTTAGCAGGGTTTAAAAGGCAGGCAAGCCCTTGAAGCCATGTGGAGTGTTATCAGTTGGAGTTACGGTGACCTGCTTTGTTCTCGACGTCTCTGTTCCTGGCTTGTGGCCCAGCAGTTTGGAAGACCCGTGGGAGGTGTAGGTCTGCTATCTACAGCCTCGTCTTGACAGCAAGAATCCTGTATTGCTGCATGGACTTTTGCTTTCGTGGATATATCTGAAGATACAGCATTTTCCTGTTTGTAAGGACATTTTCTGTTACCTGCGTTTTTCTTGAATTTTATAAACTGCCTTTGCCTTTTACCTGTGTGTCTGGCTTCTATTTTTGGGTTGGTATTGGCTTCCGGAGTGACCCAGACAGAACACCATTATTGTTTTAGATATCTATTTAGAAGTCTTCACCAAAACACTACACCACATTTCAGGTGTGTTTGTCCAATGTGTATAAAAACATCTCATTTATTCTGTTTCCATTCTTTTCCTAATTATCTCTTTTTATTTGATTTATTGGATTTGTATGCCATCTCAGGAGACTCGTCATCAGTTTGGTGTGTGCGTGTGTGCGTGCATGTACTCATTAGCTAAAGGGGGTTAAAGTTGATCGTAGTTAATTTTTGTTTACAGTTTGATAGCTAGGATTATCCTCAGTTTGAATAGCATAAAATAAAAGTAGATCTTGGCCCAATATGGTATTAACCATGAATTCCTACAAGGATATGTATATGTGGGCTTTAAAACCCATTGCCCATGAAAACTGAACCCTGTGAGGGGGTATGGAGAGGAATGGAATGGAATAGGATGGATTTCTTGGACAATGTATTCTAGAGGAATAAGAGACAACACGAATTCAGATATTTGGGGTGAGAGAAAGAGAGTGAGCCCCCTCTCTAGTAGATCTTCAAGTATAGGGTGGAAGGATAGTAATAAATGGACAATCCAGAATTGGTACTGGTATATGGTGGACCACATTCACTTCAAAATTATGGAAATAAGTTTAAATAACTTTGATGAAAATAAATTGGAGAAGCTGATGGCATGATGGAATAAGGTGAAAAGTTATATCTTAAGTAGAATTTATGACGACAATGTGAAAAATAAATTCCAATCACTTTTTGTATGTAAAGAAATGTAAACCGGAGCTAAGGAAGAAATTGAAATTTATTGGAAATAATTTAACCCCCTAAATGGTGGTGGGGTTTATTGGTGTTGGGCACTTTTTCTTTAAGTTTTCTTTTTGCTCTTTATTTGTTGTAATAAAAAATTAATAAAAATATTTTTTTTTAAAAAAGTAGATCTTCAAGTACATGATACATGCAGATAGTTTGGCAAGTCCTCGGAGAGGGGCGGTATACAAATCTAATAAATTATTATTATTATTATTATTATTATTATTATTATTATTATTATTATTATTATTATTAGATATTGTCTTAGGTGTAAAAACAATAAGAATTATTCTCTCTCTCTCTCTCTCTCTTTCTCTCTCTCTCTGTGGGTGTGGGTGGGTGTGTTTGGGTGGAGGTGGAGGTGGGGGTGAGAGAGAGGTCTTTTATTAAATTAATCAACAAAAGGTATTTTTTTAAAAGAGTGGTTCTCCTTTCATAATGCTAGTCAGCAGGGCTTTGGAATTGTCATAATGCTATGTCATAATATTTTTGTTTCTAACATATTGCTCCCATTCATAATAGGAATGACCTATGCATAATAAATATTTTCCTGTGGTAAGAAAGAGTAATGTACACAATTTTTATCCGTTTGAAAATAGCATTTCCTTAATTAATAGAAAGAATGTAGATTGATTCAATTATTGCTAGGTTTGTTCATCAGCTTTCATGGGATGATGTCATAAACTACCAGGTAAGAATTGGAAGTGTTTTTATTGATTGGAAATCCTATAATTCAACGTGTGAAATTCTCATATCTTAAAAACAAACAAACAGCAAAAGCGAGATTTCTACTGGGACAAATTCCTAGTAAATGATTGTCTGATCAGAATGTAATATAGTGCCATTTGGCTCCCCTCTCCCAAAACATATCCATAAATGGTATCAGAAGCTAAAAGAGACAGAAAAATCACTGTTTTCCCCTCACATCGAAGGAAGAGTCCAGGATGAGTTACTTTAGCTTCATAGCTCTGTGGACTGGGTTGAATTTTCTGAGGATCCACCTCCCTGATAACCTTTCCTCAGTCATTCAACTCAGCCCTCAGCTCATGGATCATATTTCCTTCAGCTACTGTGAACTTTGGGTTGTTTCAATTGTGATTTTAATTTCATTTTTCCTGGAACAACTTTTTTGTTTGACCATAAGGATCTCTGCGGCTTTCAACTGTAAGTTCTTGTTTTGTACTGCTTTCGGGTGACCAGGTAGGCTGCTTCATTGATTTGATTGGGTCTGGCTGTGAGGATTGTGCTGAGGAGCTGGACCCTTTGAATTGTCCTATTCTAAATTGAAGCTAATCCCTGAAGAATTTGGCTCCTGGCTGGAGCATCCATCAGGGGTAAAATGCTAGTTCACTCTAACTGGTAGTAAAAAAAATGCTTTGAAAAGATTTTTTTAAAAAAAGATTCCAATGGTCATGCATCACACAGCTGATCTTCGGAACTTTTTTCTTTTTTCTTTTTACTTTTAAGCATGTTTTACTGCTGTAATTAAAAATGCTTTAATTTTTTTTTTTAAAGCGGAAATCCAAAAGTGTGAGTTTGTTGTGGATTGCGTATGCGTGCACAGCAAGCATCTGGTGCACACTGTGTGAGTGCGCATGCAGCACACATCTGATGTGCACTGTGCACGCGTGGGAAGAGAACTGATGACAACCATCATTATACAGAGCCAAGGTGGCGCAGTGGATAGAGTGCAGTACTGCAGGCCACTAAAGCTGACTGCTAGATCTGCAGGACAGCGGTTCAAATCTCAAGGTTGACTCAGCCTTCCATCCTTCCGAGGTGGGTAAAATGAGGACCCTGATTGTGGCGGCAATAGGCTGGCTCTGTTAAAAAGTGCTACTGCTAACATGTATACGCCATTCTGAGTCTAAGGAGAAGGGCGGCATTAAAAAATCAAATAAATAAGATAAATAAATAACCCATGGAGGATTTCACCACTATTAGTAACTTAGCTCAGTGAGCTTTTCTTTGGTGAATCTTCTCGAATGCTTTGTGGACATATTGATATTCATATACTTTCAGTAGGACAGATTCTGATTTACCTAACCTAAAATCACTAGACAATGAATTTAGAAGATCACTAGAACATCACCCCTTCTCTTTATATGAACCAATAGGTCCACATTCAACAGCAACATAAGCTGCCCATAGTCATCTTAGCCATGTTAATAACCCTGCCAGTATATCATTATGGCTAGGAAGGCCTTTGAACACCTTTTCTTAGAAGACACTTGAGAATAACATAATTGGAAGGGAATCTCCAGTGTTGGAGCACCAACAACTTATAGAGGCAGATCATTCCACTGATTAATTGTTCTGTTAGGAAATTTCATCTTACTTCTAGGTTGGTTCTCTCCTTGATTAGTTTCCTGGTCACTCTTGCGCTAATCAGTTCACGTCTTGATTACTGCAATGTGCTCTTTATGGGGCCACCTTTGAAGACTATTGACTACCCCATACCTGTTTCTTTTCCCTTATGCTATGAGCACTATAGCAATATCACTTAGACTTATATACTGCTTCACAATGCTTTACAGCCCTCTCTTTGTAGTTTACACAGTCAGCATATTGCCCCCAACAATCTGAGTCCTCATTTTATTGACTTAGGAAGGATCGAAAGTTGAATCAACCTTGAGCCGATCAGGATGAAACTGCTGGTAGTTGGCACAGATAGCCTGCAATACTACATTCTAACCACTGTGCCACCATGAATTATCCCCTATGACAGTGATAGTGAATCTTTTTTGGCTCAGGTGCCAAAAGGGTGTGCATGTGCACAATAGCATCCGTGTGCATGACCACACCCGTGCATACACATCACCCCTACACTGCCCCCCATGCATATGCACAATACCCCACCCCACTGCTCGCAGGCCTCACTGAAGCTTCCAGACTTCTGGTAGGCCTGTTGGGCCATTTTTTGCCATCTCGACTGTTCAGGAGGCTTTCCTGAAGCCTGGGAAGAGCACAAACATCTGAAAAGAAGGCCAGAAATCAGCTAACTAGCACATTGGAACTGACACAGGGCAGCACTTCATGTGCCTTCAGATATGGCTCCACATACTGCCTATGGCACCCGTGCCATAGGTTCACTATCACTGCCTCATAAGAAGCTAAATTATCTTCTATCACAGTTCCTTATCAGCAACACATAACATAGATAATTAGAAAAGAACTGGTCTGGTTGTCTTCATGGTTGCAAGAATACACAAAGAGATAACAATACACTGTACTGGACACAGACTCACTTACATTTGTAGTAACAGTTTGGAGAGTGCTATCCTAAAAAAAGTACTCATAGTCTGTAATAAGACAGTGAAATGTATTGTAAGGAATATTTTACTGTAGTTGTCAGAAAAAACCCCTCATCATTGTACACAGTGAAGGGCTACCAAACTTTTTACTATCACACTGTGGGCGTGGTTTATGCAGGACACCCTGCATTTTCTTTCAACATCTTTTAGTGCAAATTGGGTGCTCTGGGGTGGAGCTCCATTTTCGCTACCCCACTGCGTTTCCCCCCATCCGGGAAGTAGCCCACCCCTGATCATCATTTTGGTAGGCAGAATTTAACTTTCTCTCTTATACCTATTTTTTTTCTCTGGAACAAAAGTTTCAGTATGTAGTGGGAATTGCATTTAAGGTTTGCTCTCTTCCCTCCTATTTTATACCTGAAGAAAATGTGACAAATAGCTTCCATTTCAATTGGTAGAGCCTCTGCACATTTCCCTAGTAGATATGAGTGATAATTGGAAATTCCTTGAAGTCCAACAGCTGCAATAAAAATTTCTTTGGTGAGAAAGTCTGTTTGACTGCATGGTGTTGAAATCACACCTCTAGCAAACTTTTATCGGCATATATGTATGAGGAAAGTCAGCATAGTTGCAGAGATTGATGGGGTATTAGGGTTTTGTGCTTTTGAGCTCTTCTAGACTCTACCAGTGTTACTATGGGGATAGCATCACAGGTGTATGAATTACAATTAATTCTATTTGTATATCTACCTATCTCAACAAGCGACACTGATATTGATTACTCTAATCATAGAAACATAGAAACATGTTTGTTTCTATCATCATCATATCATCATCACATCACCACCATCATCACCACTGTCATGGTTGTGCATTATCTAAACCAGGAGTATCAAACTTGATTTCATTGAGGGCCACATCAGTATTGTGGTTGCCCTCGGGGTGGGAGATATCTGGGTGGGCATGTCCAGCTAAACATTGCTTCCATTGTGGGGGGCAGAACCAAGGGGTTGAGTCCTGATCCACCAAAGAGCTTTGTTGACCCTCTTGGGTCATGGGGGGGCAGATGCAGTGTGGGCAGTGAAGTGGGGCAGCAGGACCCCATACTCTGACCCTGCTTTTCCAAGGACAGTCCAGCCATGCTTGTCTCTTCCTTGAGGCTGCTGCTGCTGTGTTTGTTCTCCTTGCCCAGGCTGGGCTTCCCGGGCTGCGGGGGTGGTGGTGAGGTGCACTGGGACTCCTGCTGGATGGGGATGCTGGTGGTGGTGCCATTGCCATGAAGTGAGGCAAGGCATGACTGGTGGCAGGGTCTGGTGGGCCTGACCTGGCTGAGGGGCCCTGAGATGCATGGGTGTGGGCAGGGATGGGCTACCAATTTTTTTACTACCACACTCTGGGTGTGGCTTATGCATTTTGTTTCAGTGCAAATTTATTTATTTATTTATTTGTTTGTTTGTTTATTTGTTTGTTTATTTGTTTGATTATTTGTTTGTTTATTTGTTTGTTTGATTGATTGATTGATATGTGACTCCGGGCGGCATACAACAATTGGGTGTTCTGGGGTGGAGCTCCATTTTTGCTACCCCACTGTGTCCCCCCCCCCTGTCCTGCCAGTAGCCCACTCCTGATTATCTACTATATTAAGTGTATGTACACACACACACAGAGCTCTTCTAAAATTATACACATTCAACCTCGTTTACTGTGATAGGAAAAACATACTCAGAGCCCAGAAGGGAAAAAAAAGAAAAAAAATCAACATTTTCCTACTGGTACTGTGTACTTGACAAAAATTTTGCTACCGGTACTGCGTACCTGATCGTACCCGTAGGAGCCCACCAATGAGTGTGGCGTGCATAGGGCAGCTCTGCGGGTGTTCTTGTGTGGACCAGAATGAAGAGGGTATTGCCAGCTATCTCTTGGAGATGGGGGCTCCCATTCTTCCCATTCTCTTGGGCTATCACAGTTAGGGTAGCGGGCAGCAGGTTATCCTTGTTGTGCAATGGAGCTGGAGGAGGAGGTTTTGATGGTGAGGCTAAGGAATAGCAATAGCAATTGCATTTAGACTTATATACCCCTTTGCAGTGCTTTACAGACCTCTCTAAGTGATTTATAGAGAGCAAGCATATTGCCCCCAACAATCTGGGTCCTCATTTTACCTACCTCGGAAGGTTGGAAGGCTGAGTGAACCCTGGTGAGATTCAATCTGCCAAACTGCTGGCAGCTGGTGATCAGCAGAGGTAGCCTGCAATACTGCACTCTAACCACTGCACCACCGTGGCTCTCACATCAGCCCTATGGTGGCACTGATAGTAGGCAGAGGCAAAGGCATTGAGAGGAGGCATGTGATTCAGCTTGCCAGGCACCCAGATAGCTGCCCACCCTGTCCTAGCTACAACAAACAAAGACAAATGGGACAGAGGCAGAGGTGCGGAGTGAGGCACATGATTTCACCTCCTCCCTGGGTGGCCTTATGGCCACTTGCTCTGTCTCAACCATGGCAGCCATAGGCAAGCAAAACAAATGGCAGGAAGGAGCAGGTGGGTGGCTGCCTTATGCATCCCACAGGCCAGATCACATGCTTCTCCTCCATGCCTATGCCTGACTCTTCCTGCTGCTTGGAGGGTAGTCCAGTAGTCACAGTGATCAGACCCATCTGCATTACTCAGACTTTGGAACCCCAGAGAGCAGAGGCTGCCCAAAACAACAGTCCCTGTGTACTCCCCATCTCCTATGAACATGCCAGGATGGGCTAGGATAGTGATGGTGGACCTTTTTTCCCTTGGATGCCGAAAGAGCATGGGTGTGCTGTTACACATGCGCGAGTGCCCACACCTACAATTCAATGCCTGGGGATGATGAAAACAGCTTCTCCCCCCCCCCCCACACACACACACTGAAGTTCTCTGGAAGCTGGACATGTTCTGTTTCCCAACTTCTGGTCAGCCCAGTAGGTTCGTGTTTCACCCTCTCCAGGCTCCAAAGGCTTCCGTGGACCCACAGGAGGGTAAAAAAGCCCTCCCCAAATCTCTGAAAGCTCTATGAAGCCAAAAATGCCTTCCCAGAGCCTCTGTGTGAGCCAAAAATCAGCTGGCCGGCACACACATGCATGTTGGAGCTGAGCTAGGGCAACAGCTCACGTGCCAGCAGATATGGCTCTGCATGCGACTTGTGGCACCTATGCTATAGGTTCGCCAACACTGGGCTAGGGTCAGGATGGCAGGGGCCAACCGATCGGAGGCCAATCCAGCCCCCAGGCCTTGTGTTTGGCATGTCTGACCTAAACGGTTTGCTCTTCTTTATTGTTTCAAGGACAATATGAGTGAAATAAAAAATAGATGAAAAATCTAAATGTTTAAAAGCGACATAACATCAGTATTTATATTGGAACTAATAATAATGTTTTTAAAATATGCTTGTTAGCTCACCTCTTTCTCTGGAACAGATTTTTCTGGAATCATGCTGTTTATTTCTGACACCTTCAAGTAAAGGGGATGATCATTAGTGATAACATGATAAATGAAGTTATATTATAATGTCACAAATTTATCAGATAAATAAATTGGCTGGCCAGGAGCTTCCCCTGATACTCCAGGAGGTCTAATTCGATGCAGGATTTTACTACTTTTACTTGTCGTACACTATAAACTTGTCAATTTTGCATAATTTAAAATTCTGTCAAAATATCACTTTGAAATACTTATTGAATTACTATTTTATTTTGGGAAATGGACATATTCCTGACCCATTAATACTCTTTAATGCTGATTTTGATGTTGATATTGTTTCATTTTTTATTATTTTTAATGTTCATCATATTGTTATGTCAGTTACACGCATGAAAAATATCACACTAGATCACTGCTAGTGTGAAAGCTAGATATTAGGTTTGTAGACATTTTCCATCTTTGGTTTTGCAAGGTTGCACTTCCAGATTCAGATGTAGTATATAATATGGGAGTGTAAAATTCGGGACAATGCCTCCTGGACTTTAATCTCTTGCACCAAAAGCAGATGGCAATTGTGTCAAGATAATTTTTATCTTGGATGTCAGTTATGCCCATTTATAGCCTGTGAAGCCCTACTTACTGTTATTCTGTTATTCTGTTATAAGTCACATCCTGGCTAGACTTCTGCAGTGCAGCCTACATGGGGGTGCTCTTAAAGACCATCCAGAAGTTATAATTGATCCAAAATGCAGTGGCACAAGTAATTATGGGTGTACCTCTCCATATGCCCATATAACCTCATTACCTCTCAAACTGCATTGCTAACTTCTTCGTGTCTTCTAAAATAATTGAAGTCTCCATCCACAAAAAGAAGAAAAAGTGGGTCCCTGGTCTTAATATTTATTGGATTTTAATTAATATTGTTTTTCTTATTTTCTTTCAGTTTTTGCCATCTAGAATTGGCCATTTAATTTTTTAAAGTTAATTGAAGGACATAAAGAAACAGAAAGAAAAGAGCACTATGAAAAAGATGGAGCTTTGGAGAAGAATCTTGATATTATAGAATTGGAACATTTTATGCCGAAATATCTTCTTTCATTTTGCTTTCATCTTTCACAATAACAGATTTTAATCATTGCCCATGAACAAAGTGGGAAGATTTTATTATAAATTATCATTGTTGTTATTACATTTTAAAGAATATGAAAAGAAAAAAAATACACATTTGAGAAGAAGCAAAAAAGGAACAATACAGCACAAAGTGAATGACAAGAAATTTACAAGCATGATAAAACTATTTGCAGAAGAGACGGAGTAACGACACGGACACAAAAGCTGGATTTAAACTGGGTCATTTTTATTAACATAAATTAGCATAATTTATTCAACTAAATTAGCATGAATTAACATACCTAACTATGACCCCACAATGGACCTGCAGGGTCAAACAATTGCTTCTGGGGCGGAAAATGACGTCAGATAAACTTCCTGGGCAACTTATGGGCATAGCTCCATGATAGTCCAGGTGAGGGACCCCTCCCTCACCTGAGACCCTGCCATGCACTTGCATGAGGGGGGTCCCGCCGGCTAACCCCTAACAGGGGACTTAAAGGTGCGGGACTCAAAGACAGGTTCGCCTCAACTGCTCAGGTCGCTTCCACCGCAAGCTTGGAGAGACCCTGTCAATCATCCCCAAAGATGCCCAACGGAGAACACGCAGTTGCTAAACCACCACCCAGTTTTCCGCCCCTAACCTGCCATGGAGCGGGGGTCAGATCTCTATCTTGGCCCCCCGACTCCCCCCTCTAACTGCGCCAGCTCACGCAGAGACCCCTGCAGGTCCTGTAAAAAAAATGGTGTTCCTCTGTTCTGACAGAGGAAGACCAGCAGGCAGATAAAGCCACAGCTGATCTATGGTGATGAGGGGATGGGCCACTACCACCCCACCCAACTCTCTGACTACCGTACCCAGGGCCTTAATGACTCCACGTCTAACCCGGTGAAGGGCCCTAAGGGAAATGGCGTCCCACCAAGTGATCCTCGGGAGGATCCAGACCACACCACTTGCGTGGTGGGCCCCACAGTGCGAAGCCACCACAGGTCTTCACGAGCCTGACGGATCCAAAGTAGACCCCCAGGCCCACACAGGTACTTGCCACCGAGGTGCAAGACCCACCACCTGGGCGCAGCAAAGGGATGCCGCCCTCCCAGGACCATCTGGGTGCAGCAATTGGATGCCGCCCTCCCAGCACCACCTGGGCACAGCAATGGAATGCTGCCCTCCCAGCACCATCTGGGCGCAGCACTATCTGGGCACAGCAATGGGATGCCGCCCTCCCAGCACACATCTGGGCGCAGCAATGGGATGCTGCCCCCAACACCCACTGGGCGCAGCAATGGGATGCCACCCTCCCAGCACCAACTGGGCGCAGCAATGGGATGCCGCCCTCCCAGCACCAACTGGGTGCAGCAATGGAATGCCGCCCTCCCAGCACCATCTGGGCGCAGCAATGGGATGCCGCCCTCCCAGCACCAACTGGGCGCAGCAATGAGATGCCGCCCTCCCAGCACCAACTGGGCGCAGCAATGGGATGCCGCCCTCCCAGCACCAACTGGGCGCAGCAATGAGATGCCGCCCTCCCAGTACCAACTGGGCGCAGCAATGGGATGCCGCCCTCCCAGCACACATCTGGTCGCAGCAATGGGATGCTGCCCCCAACACCAACTGGTCGCAGCAATGGGATGCCGCCCTCCCAGCATCAACTGGGCGCAGCAATGGGATGCCGCCCTCCCAGCACCATCTGGGCGCAGCAATGGAATGCCGCCCTCCCAGCACTATCTGGGCGCAGCAATGAGATGCCGCCCTCCCAGCCATAGCGGCAGAAACACCTTTCCCGCCGCTCCCCTTCTCCCCCAGCCAGACAACAACGACCCATCTGCCAATGACAGTTGAGTCCCCCCCAGCGGTACTTGTTGCTGAGTGGCCATCCCAAAAACGCTCCATGACCCCAGAGCAACACCGTCGGTCTCGTCCTGACGAGGTTGCATAGAAGAGGGCTAAAAGGTAAACCTGGCCTAACACTCACCCCAGACCCTCAGCCGGCCGTTCGTACCCTAAAACAGGCCGCTGACTGCCAGTGGACGACTTCCCCGAATCCTCCGTATCGAGAAACCGTAATTCCGCGCTAGTGGCAGCGCCAATACGGAACGAGCGTTCCATAGCCGGCGGGATCGATTCTGGCCTGTCCAAAAAAACCCTGGAAACTAGAACCCAGCTAGACTAAAGGGATGAAATGAAAGGCACGGAGTGACTCGTCAGCCTGCGATACGGCCCTGGCCTTGCTACCCCACAGGGCCCCACCAAACCTGACACAAGCCACTGCCCTAAAAAGGATGGGCCTCATACAGAGGGGCACACAGACCGTCCAAAGCCTGACTAATCAGCGACAGCTGCTGCACCGTCAGGGCCCGACGAGCATCGGAGTAGACTCCTCTCCCAGCCCGCCCACATCTTCCGAATGCAGAAGTCACCAGAAAAAAAAATCAGTAAACCCCCCCGCCTTGGACCGAAAGGCGAGGCCGGCTAACCTGGACCTAATAGTCCTAACCAAAAGGCCACGCTGCCTAAGCTGGACACAAAATATGGCCAGGTATACAACTGGGGCAGGCCAACTATAGGGGTAACCCTTATCCCGCCTGAAATCCCCAAACTCTTTACCTGCCAGCTGCTAAGCCCCCAGAGTGCAAGGCACCCCAGAGAGGGCCCTAGCCCAGCAGGCCTCTACTCTCCACTGCCCAGGAGCCCACCCAGGCTCCAAAGGGGTTGGGAAAAGACACAGGTGACGCACGTGCCCACGGGGCCAGGGTCTAAAACCTGGACAACTGACCACGGGACACGCGACAGCAATCCCGTTATCCAACCCGGAGACATGTCTAGCCAAAAACAAAGCGTTCAGAGACAAGGCCCTGTGCACAAAATGGCGGACAAGCCGCATGACCCTGCCGCTCTTAGAGGACAGGGCATTCACAACATGGACAAGTTGTTGCACCCAAAAGTGCACAGTCCTTAGAGGACAGGGCATTCACAACATGGACAAGTTGTCGCACCAAAAGTGCACAGTCCTGTCCCTGAACTGCTCCCCCCCAAGGCTCTAAGGCCACTACCAAGGGAAAGAGCTCTAAAAGGTCAAGTCCTTACCAGGGGGGAGGCCCTCCGTTCCGGAGGCCAGACAGACCAGCACCACTGGTCACCTAACACAACCCCAAAGCCACAAGTCCCCACAGCATCCGAATACAACTGCAACTCAGCTTCCAAAAGAAGCTCGTGCCTCCAAAATGACAACCCATTAAAACGCTCTAAAAAGTCCCGCCATACGCAGAGGTCAGCCCTGACCCCGGCGCATAAGCGGGTACGATGATGGGGCAAACGTAGCCCCTACATCGCACTATACAACCTCAGGGAAAAAATCCATCCAGGTACAACGACCCAACAGGCAAAATTCAAAATCCCTGCTAATTCCTGCAGCTGCCTAAGAGTGACCTTCCTGCAGCCCAACACAAGATCAAGCGTAGCCCGGATCTTGACTAACTTATCTAGGGGCAATCTAGAAGATTGCTCCCCTGAGTCCAATCCAATACCAAGGAAGGTAATCTTGGTGGCTGGGCCCTCGGTCTTCTCGGGGGCTAGAGGCACCCCCAACTGAGCACAAAGGGCTTCGAAGTCCTGCATCAGAGCAAAACATCGCTCTGAACACGCAGGCCCCGCCATCAAGACCCCATCACGGTAGTGAACGACCGAACCAAGACCACTGCTCCTCCTGAGCGCCCACTCCAAGAAGGTGCTAAAGCTCTCAAAAAGAGAGCATGAGACAGAGCAACCCACAGGTAAAGCCCTGTCCATATAGAAACCACCCTCAAAGTGGAAGCCCAAGAGCTCGAAGTCGTCCGGGTGAATGGGGAGGAGCCGGAATGCCGACTTAATGTCGCATTTACCCATAAGGGCTCCGACCCCACATTTCCTAACTATGGCCGCGGCCACATCAAAGGATGCGTACCAGACTGAACAAAGTTCATCAGGAATGAAGTCATTCACTGACTCCCCTTTGGAAAAGACAAGTGGTGAATCCACCAACATTCACCCCTCGCCTGTTTGGGCCTCCTTCTTTATTTTACCCCTAACAATGTCTTCATGCCCCACAACTGGTCTAAGGTTGTCAAACACGAAGGCCTTCCTAACCCCCCTGTAAGGGATCCTAAAACCCCTCAGGAAACCTAGCAGAAGAGCGTCCGCTTTCTCGCGAGGGTGGTAGTTTTTTAACCAACCCTTAAGAACAACAAGATTAATTGTACTGGGGCCCATTACCCCCAGCAGGCGGGGGCTGCTTCGCCTGACCCCCACCCTTCTTGTCCTTCCCCGTATTAGGCCTAGGACAAACGCAAGCGGCATGGGAGCCCCAAACTGGGGACGGCCCAAACCGTAAAGGCTCCTAAACTAAACACCCCAGGCCCCGACGGGTAAGCCATCACTGGGGCCAGAGCCATAGCAGCTGAAGCTGGCAGGGTCCAACCTCCCGCCCTAGATACCCCGGGCCCCAACGGAAAAGCCATCGCAGGAGCCCGAGGGAGGGCAGCCGTAGCCAGCGGGGACCACACCTGCTTACAGGTGCCCACCGGAGACCCTAAACCATTGCACTCACCCCCGAAACCCGGCGGGACAAAGGCCTGCCCGGGCCAAGGAAGGAGTGCAACGGAGGTCAAATGTGTTGCGACCTCAACTGCCCCGAAAGGTGTATAAGGCACCCAGGGTATACCCAGTCCCACGGGGCCTGGCAAGGCCGCCACCTGCCCGGGCTGGATAACCACTAGGATAAACCTATTTTGACCTTATTTTGGCCTTATCAGCTGGCCATACCCGCACTGGGACTTGAACCTGCAACCTTTGCCTTGCAAGGCAGAGAATTAACCTCCAGGCTACAGTATCCAATCCCGATTTGGTTTTTTTTTTTTGGTTTTTTTTTATTTAATTATTTAATTATGTATGTATGTATGTATGTACGTATGAATTTATTTATTTAATTTTATTTCAGGTGTGTGTCTTTTTCTATTTTTTGAACCAGGAGCCAAAGCCAAAAAGAAAATGAAGACCGCTGCCTAGGAAGGCAGGGGAGTAGTAGTAGGGCTGCTATCTATCGAAAGGGAGCCCAAACTGACCCCCGCCGCCCTCCTCGCTCCCCCAAGGGGAAAAAACGATCGCTCCCCCACCGGGAGCCCTAGCCAGGCCCCGACGGATAACTGCCACTGGCAGCCAAACCTCCGGCCTCCGATGAGGCAGAAGAGTCCTTTTGTCAGAGGTGGGTGGGGGGTGGCCGCTCCGCCGAACCCCAGCCGCTACCGACGCCAAAAAAGGCCTCCGACAAGGCCGCCGCGCCACGAGGCAGCCCAAAATGGCGGCCGCAAGCAGACACCCGACCGGGTGTCTGCTTTCTGCTGCGGTCTGGGCGAAAAGGCCGAGCCCGGGCCTGCGCGCCCTTAAATAGGGCTGGCAAGCCCCGCCCGGACACATCAGCAGTCAGGCCACGATTGGCCTGATTCTCGGCCGAAGTCTCGCCTCGCGAGACTTCAGCCGAGACCCAAGATGGCGGCCGCCAGGAGTCCGATGTCTCTCCGACCCTCCTGCAAACGTCGCCAGCGTGGTGAGTCCGCTGGCGCTATTTTTTCATATTTTTCACTTATTATATTTAAGTAATAAATATACTATAATAGTTTTTAACACTACAAGTCACTGCAAAAATTAAAGTAATATATGCATATCCACAGCAATGATCATCACTATAATAATAATAAAATAAGATAAAAATTTATAGTAATGTTATCCATTACAACAATTAAAATACTTTTTATTAAGTGAAATCCAAACTTGTAAGATGGTGCAAGCCCATAAATATCTAAAATTAGATATGATAGTTTTCTCAATGTATAATTTTTCCACTGAAATTACCATTGTTATTGGTATAATAATAGCTATTATTTTTGATAAATTATGCATCTGTTTAATTGAGAAAATGTGCAATTACTAATAGTCAACAATGAGTTCATAGAACAAAATTTGTTGATCAGTCTGCATCCATTTAATCATGCAGTTTTTACAGAAAATCTGTAAATAAGGTCCACATAATTTTGGGGTAAAAAGATTTTATTTATTTATTTATTTATTATTTAGATTTGTATGCCGCCCCTCTCCGCAGACTCGGGGCGGCTCACAGCACGACACAACAATTCATAACAAATCCAAATATAATTTAAAATATTTAAAAAGAACCCCATTTTGCTAACAAACACACACACAAACATACCATACATAAATTGTACATGCCCGGGGGAGGTGTTTCAGTTCCCCCATGCCTGACGACAAAGGTGGGTTTTAAGGAATTTACGGAAGGCAGGGAGAGTAGGGGCAGATTGTCAAATCTGTCAACTACCTACATATTTCTGCTTTTGAAGACATTTGAAGATAGGTGGTTCTGATCATACTGAAAAAGAGAAACTTTTCTGAAACTTATTCTTTCTGATTCTTCCTGTTTGCATGAAGAAATTAATATTTGTCCTATATGTTCCATTTCTCCAAAGCTACAATAGCAGTGTGTGTGTGTCCAACGTTTTGCTTTTATTGGGTTATTATTTCTATCCTTTTTTTATTAGCCTTTCAATCTTTTCTGATACAAAACATAAATAGTCTAATTTACAAAATGTTCATCCAATTCAATAATTCTGGTACCACCAGAGCTATGCTGAAATGTCATAAAAAAAAATTTTTTTTAAATCCTCACACTGAAAATTAGTAGCCTCTTCACAGAATGCCCAGCTGGCGACTTACTGCCAGCCGGATTTACAGAGGGGCCAAGGAAACGCGGTCCCTGGTGTAGCCACCATCTTGGAGGGCTGGGATCTCATGAGATTTTGCGAGATCCCGGCCATGCCTGCCATCGGTGCAGGCCGATGATGTCGTCGGGGCATGGCCAGCCAGCCCTTTATAAAGGGCTGTGCTGGCTCGAAGGCCTCCTTTTCGCCCTGACGACAAGCAGGCAAACACCCGCCTGCCCTCCCTATCTTTCAGTTGCTACAGGGGTCGCCCTTAGGGGGCTAAATAGGAATTTTTGGCAGTCTACCTGCGACCGTTTTTTTGCTTATTCCACACTGCGGTGCGGGATGGATGGTTAGGGGGTGTTCGTTAATTGATTAGTTCTAATTGGCTTTGCTTTGGTCATTGGGTTGGCAGGTTAGGGGTGGAAATTGGGAGGTGTTAGCAACTGCGTGATCTCCGTTGGGCATCCTTGGGGATGATTGGCAGACTCGCTCCAAGGGCTCATGGTGGCTTTTAAACTGGCCTGAGCAATTGGGGAGAAGTTGCCTCTGGTATCGCCCATTCTAATTGCCTTTCAGGGATTGGACGGCAAGACCTCCCACATGCGTTGCATGGCTGGGATCCAGGTGAGGGTGTGGTCCCCTTCACCTGGATCAGCATGGAGCTATGTCCCAAGTTGCCCAGGAAGTTTTTATTACGTCATTTCTGCCCCAAATGTTCTTAGTCGACCTTAGTTGACTGGGTCCCATTTTAATTTGAATTAAATAAGTTTACTTAATTAATAAAAATGACCCAGTTCTAAATCCAGCTCTGTGTCCGCGTTGTTACTCCGCTTACACTGCAATACAACGTAATTTGCTGCACTTTACCTGAATATTTTTGGATATTTCTGGAGGAAAAGTAAGGTTCAAGGACACCATAGAAATAGGTCAAAATCACAAAAACATTACCAACATTATGACAAATAAGTCCATTTCGAAAATTATTAAGCATATAATTTGAAGATGCCATGACACGTCTGATGTCACCCTTTCCTTTTTCCACTTTGGATGCTCAGGGAAATGGGGTCTGTGAAAAAGTATCAGTCTTCATTCACTGTAACATAAATAAATACATTCATTTAAAAAATGTCTGTTCAATAGCAGACGGCACACCAGCCAATTATAAATTAACAAGATCTCCTCTGAATGAAATCTAAGGGCTTAGTAGTCTGTCAGAGAGAGGGGGGGAGGGCAAGAGGGATGTGCACACAATTCCAATCCATATAGACTTTGGTCAACATATAGTAGTTAAAAATACCATTTTAAAAAAGAGTGAAAATAATGACCCACAACTATAGACTAACAGTTCACTGGTAAGGATGCTGATATTAGAATCAGGTTTTGCATTGGAAGGTTGCCATGATATTTGAGAATGATGTTGCCTGTATATCTATGGAAGTGTTTTTGAAATCAACCTCAGAATTGTAGGAAAACAGTAATCCAGTAACATCACATTCCTTCTCAGATGGATGCTACTGTTGATTAATAAATAGAATCAATTGCTTTTTATAAGTCACAAAGGATACAAATAATAACCACCCCTCCATTGGTATTG
Source organism: Erythrolamprus reginae (assembly GCF_031021105.1). Taxonomy (NCBI): domain Eukaryota; kingdom Metazoa; phylum Chordata; class Lepidosauria; order Squamata; family Dipsadidae; genus Erythrolamprus; species Erythrolamprus reginae. The sequence goes on along the minus strand of NC_091953.1, from coordinate 99,695,846 downwards.
GTGGAATCGTGATTAAATACTATATTGCCAAACCGTCTATGAATAAAATCTCGCCTAGGCCCATAGTGACAGTTTCTTCTTCTGCCTACCTATTTGCTCCCTTCAGTAAGAGGCTATTTTCAAACTTATCCAAATGTTTGATTTCAGTAATTATTGTATGGCCTTCCCTGACACTCTGGATGGAAATAAAATCGTGATTTAGATATTGAGTCCCCACAGTCTTGTCTGTGCTCAGCAAATGGTACCATGTCACTCCCTGCATCACAATATCCAAGCCACGAAGCTCTGTGGCAGCTAATCCTCTGAGCCTGTTAATAAGCTTAGGAGCACGTTCATTGAAGACTGACGCGTTAGTCACAAACAGGGAGAAAATATCTACTGGGGGAAAGCTGAATTGGTTTTAATCATCTGCTAATCACCAGTAATGAGACCTACTCTGGGGAAGAAAAGAAAAACAGATAGTCAGAGGGGGGTTTTGTTCTTCACAGCAGAGTAACAGGGAATGAGAGGGCAGCTGTTATTACCAGAGAAAAGATGGAAAGAAAGGAGGGATTTGGCCAGTCCTGATGAAGCTTCTTCTGTGGCGCACTGTTTTGTTAGCTGAGTGTTTCTTTCATTCAGGCTTCCAAACTTCAGATCTTTCATTCTCTCCCCGCCCCCATCTCTTTTTCAAAGGCTGAGCCCACCTCTATGGGGAAGGGGGACTTCCCCCTTTTTCTCTTTGCAAATTTAAATTTAACTGCAGTACACTTTTAAATAATAATAATAATAATAATAATAATAATAATAATAATAATAATAATATCCAGTTGCAAGATGCCCAAGTATCTGTAGGCTTCTAGCTGGTGGCACTTAATAGTTTGACCATTTGGCATTTCAATGATTTCCCCCTTTTTCAGTGCCACTGTGGCACCTTTATCCAGGCTAAACTCCATGCTGATGTCATTGCTGAAGATTCACACAGTGTTGGTTAGTGACTGTATCTTAGTTTCTGATTTTCCGTACAACTTCAGATCATCCATATACAGCAGGTGTTAGATTTTTGGTGAATTCTTAGCAGTTTGGTAGCCTAGGTTTGTTTTCTAACATGCTAACTAATTATGCGACCCCTGAGCAGTCGGCGCCCAACTTCTTAGAGGGACAAGTGGCATTCAGCCACCTGAGATTGAGCAATAACAGGTCTGTGATGCTCTTAGATGTCCAGGGCTACACGCGCGCTACACTGACTGGCTCAGCGTGTGTCTACCCTACGCCGACAGGTGCAGGTAACCTGGGGCATCTTCCAGGGGGACTCTTTGTCTCCATTGCTATTCATCATCGCTATAATCCCGCTGTCACTCATCCTACAGAAAACAAACCTAGGCTACCACCAGACTGGCTCTGTGATGTCATTGTGATATCACCAGCAGATTGCTACAGGTTTGGGCGAACAGGTCCAAACCAGGAAGAACCCACCTTTCTTGCTGGTAAAATATGACAAAGAAAGTATCAGACTGGGATAACTAAGACACGGGTTCAAATTTCTACTCTAAAAGCCTGGAGTAAGCTTGGAACAGGTTTATTTTTATATCGCAGCTAACTTTTTTCACATTGTTGTGGAAATAAATCAACATTTCAAATGGGATATAAACATGATAAGGAAGTATGATTATTTCAGTTTATTATGGACAATTATTTTGTAAGGGAGGGGTGAGCAAGATTTGCTGAAACATTTCACCTCCTTCAGTGGAGATTGAGTATTACAATATTTAAATAATAGAAACTGTTATTAGCCATTCTAAATCACTTATTTACATGCTCTGGCAATTTCTAAAATTTCTAAAAAACACATCCATTATATATATATATATATATATTTATATATATATGTGTGTGTGTGTGTGTGTGTGTGTGTATGTTTGTTTTTTGTTGTTGTTGTTTTTTTGTCGGATCACCCTGGTATATTGAAGGAACGTCACAGCTCCTTTTTTGCCTCTAGGCCCAACCCAGGACCATTTCAAGGCAGTTAATTTATTCATAGCTGACAATTAGGATAGATCTATTTCAGCCTTATTTTGGCCTCATCAGCTAGCCATACCCACTGGGACTTGAACCTGCAACCTTTGCCTTGTAAGGCAGAGAATTATCCTCTAGGCTACAGTATCCAATCCCTTCATATATATATATCACAACTACAAAAATACTCCTCTTGAATCTGTGTCTTGCTGTCATACATTAAGATTTACAACTTTTGTGGGTAGAGCAAATAATTTAAAAAGCTAGAGCACAAAGCTAAGTTTTCTAAAATTCCTTTGATCAAAATGTAGTTCCCACTTTTGCAGTCCATTCAAGCAAGGCATTTGAGAGGCAGTGGCGTCAATGCTTTCACTTGGCTTTTTTCTTTTATATCCCTGTCAATTTAACTGACATCAGCTGTTTCCATCATTCTTATCTTTATGGCAGTGGAAACAATTCTGGAAGGGCTGTGCATAGCGCTCTGTCAGACCTGCTTCTTCATTGTGTATGTCTTTAAGTGGATGGACACCAGCGCTTACAGTAACCGGCACACCTGTTATTTCATATTAAAAATATAATATCTGACAAAGTTTATGACTGTGTTGCTCTGTTTGTATATGCTGGAAGGTTCTGAAGTGTGGACATTACTGTTTTATTTATGCATTGCATTTATATCTGACTTTTCTTTCAAGCAGCTTAAGATCATTTTTGTGGCTTTCATTGCATTGTTTGCCACAAACGTACACACAGTAATGGGCAGCCAAAAAATTTATTGCCGCACTATGGGTGTCTCTTATGGTCATGTGACTGGGTAGGAGTGGCTTGCTGGCCATGTGGTCAGGTGGGAGTGGCTTGAACGATCATTGTTTAAGTGAACTGTTAAGTCCTTGACTTACAACCTTACCAGTGTGGCTCACTGGGGTGACAATTTACTTCGTGTTTCCTGCGCACTCCTTCCTGTGTCTCCCCCCACCTCAGGCTGGGTAGCTATGCGAACGGGTGCTGCCAGAAGCATAAATGCTGCCAGTGCCACTTCTACCTATGCCTTCTGCTTGCACCTCAGACAGGAGGTGGCCACGGGAGGCTGGAGGGGAGCCGGGCAGGAGAGAGGGAAGCTCATCCGAGGCCAGGAAGGAGGAAAGAGGATAAAAGCAAGGGGTGCAGATGCAGCAGCAGCAGGGGGAAAAAAGGAGAGCCGAACCAAAACCAGTAATCCAGGAAGTGACAACCACCGATCAGCTGGAGCTGCACATGCATCTTCATTTCTGCCAGTGGAACTGCATTCCACCCCATCCTGCCTAATGCCCATCCCTGTGCACACATACATTTCTTTCAGAATATCTCTAGTTACTGCTTAAGAGACAACAGCTTTAGACTGAGGGAGTTCCTATGATGATTATGATAAGTGTATAAGCCAATGATGGATGCAGATATATATGTTAGTGAGTTATACTTTACCATGATAGCCTGTCGAGAGAAGTGTTTCATCATTTTGCTTTCTCCCAGCCCTCTTTGCAAATGCCTATGGCCAGGTGACAGTACATCACTGACTTTGCACAGAAGATTAGAAGAACTCTATTACAACTCACCTTGGGGTATGGATGGAGGAGATCCACCATAATGCTTTTCTGATTTATTTATTTATTGATGGTGTAACATTTTTAACTCTATCAATCCTTATTTCATTACTTTAACATTAGTAATTTAAGTCATGTACTATATTCAGTCCAGTTGATGCTACTCTTTGCTTATGGATTCTGTCAAAAAACTTCTCAATCTAGATGAAGATCCAAAAAGCTGGAATATGATAGTACTTTCATTGATCTGAGGTTCCGCTGAGAGAGAGTGGATTCCAATATAGGAGTACCTGCTACGGGTGTGCACAACTTTTTTGCATCTTGAGGATTTGCTTACAGAAAAATAAGAATTGTTTATTTTTAAATAAATATTTTTGAGGGATGATCTTATATGGGACATCCTGAAGACTACAGAGGTGGTATGGACCAGAGGTGGGTTTCAGCAGGTTCTGATCAGTTCTGGAGAACTGGTAGTGGAAATTTTTGAGAAATTGTAAATACCATCTCTGACTGGCCCTGCTGCCATCTATTATCTACCTCCCAAATCCTAACTGGTTGGGACGAAATGGGTATTTTACAGTATCCTTCCGCTGGAGTGGGGTGGAAATGGAGATTTTACAGTATCCTTCCTGTGCCATGCCCACCAAGCCACACCCACCAAGTCACACCATGCCCACCAAGCCACATCCACCAAGTCACACCATGCCCACCAAGCCACACCCACCAAGTCACACCATGCCCACCAAGCCACATCCACCAAGTCAAACCATGCCCACCAATTTACGCCCACAGAACCTGTAGTAAAAAACTGTGAATCCAAATACTGGTAGTCCATGTATCATAATCTGCCCACCTTTGACAAAAGTCATTATATTCTAAGATAGGGCCATTGTAGTATAGCTGTTAAAGGTACTGAACTAGAAATGTTGACTATGAGTTCTAACACTGCTTTAGGTATAAAGCTAGCTGGTTTGCTTTAAGTTAGTTACATTTTCCCAGCCCTAAGAAGATCAGCTTTAGGAAGAAGGAAATGGGGAAAAAACTTCCAAAAGTATTCCCAACAAAACTGTAAGGGCTAACTAGGCAGTCACCAGAAGTCAAAATTGACTTGAAGGCCCCACCTTCCTCTACAGTCTCCCAGACAGATCTCGAGGTATAGTCTGAAATATCTAGGTAATTCAACTAAAAAGAGATTTCTGGCGTGTTCAAGTGAAATGTCATCTAAATTGGATCTAAGTTGTCCATGCAAAATCATACTCTTGTTCAGACTTATTTTGAAGACTAGTCTTATTGATTCACATTTTGCTCAATCATAATAAATCAGAATTCCATTGAAAAGGTAAGGAGAGAAAGTTCCATTTAAAATTTAAGAAGCCATCATATTTCTAGTTTTGAAAACTGAAATCTACAAAGAGCTCGCCTTTGACATTGGTGGCAGCACATAGATCTGTATTCAGGACCATAGTATGGCAGTAATGAAGGTCAGCAGCCAACATATAACTGAGCTCTGTTCTTTTGCCATGTGTGTACGGCATTGTACTAATACAAGTTCCCTGTCTCTTCATTTTATCTTTCTGTCTCTAAGGTTTATTAGCATATTTGACAGATTAAAAGGCTAAGGTCAAACAAATCCCAAAGCAATATGGCTAATTATTGTCATATTTTTAAACACTTTCCTTCCAAGAATTTTAAAAAGAAGGCAACTCTGCACCGCAGCTCAAATAATCCTTATTTGGTATGCACTTTTCTGTGCCTTCCCAAAGTTTTCTGAGAGCAATTATCTCTTTGCATAGGTATCAAGATTGCTAGGCTGCACTTCAGACAACTGGCATCCTATAAGTGACTTCCTGGTCAGGCAATCAAAGTCTATAGAAGTTGTTCAACACAGCAGACAAAGAGTATAAACATAATCAGATGATTCTTTCATCTACTCTTCAACTGGGAACGTCAGATGAAAATAATTGTGCAAAGGTTTTCCACTGCTGGTTGGAGTACATGATTCTTATTCTAAATAACCAACCCCAGTTATTTTCATCTGATCTAGCACTCCTTCAGAAGTGAAGTCTAGTTACGTTATTATCAGCAGACAAAATTATTTCCATAAAATCCCCCATAGAATGGCTTTAAATTGTTTCCACTGCATTATCATCTGAACTAGTGGGTAGTAATAAGAGAACTAATTCTGATGCAATGAAATTACATTAGCCATTTCTTCTTCCTGTCCTCGAGTCTTCACCATATCATTAGCCAAGAGTTGAAGGCAGAAAAGGAAGAAGTAGTTTCGGTTCTGTATTTTGCATGAAGTCTGGCTGGCATGCATTCTTTTACAGTTATTTCCATGGGACGTTTTCTTTGCTGCATAAAAGGTAGAATCAGAGAATCAAAGAGTTAGAAGAGATGAGTTAGACTACAGAGTCCAACCAATGCACAATGCAGCCACCCAACTTAAAACATACATAGCAGAACGTCAGTCTTTAGAGATGAATTCTTTCTCATTGAATTCCCAACTCTACTTTCTGAGAGATGAAGAGCACATTTAATTGACACTCTGTTTTCATTTTTGTTATTTGATATATATTTTATTCCTTTGTGCATACTCTGAACAACAACTATGTCTCAAATGGGCAGATGTAGACATAGTGGATCAGGTTAAAATAATGTTAAGCACTAAATAAAATGAAGCATGAAAACCAATATTTTTCAACATGTCATTTTCCAAAATACTATGCTGTATTAATGTTCAAACCTTCATCTCGTATGACTTTACAAGCCAGATGTAGTTACTTTGACATGTTTCTATTTATTTATTATTTGCAATTCTTGTATTAAACATTCTTCATAGATGAAGGTACCAAAAAAAAGATACAGAAAAGAAAGCACAGAACATCTGGCCTTCCAAATGTCTGGTTGTTTTGCCTCTTAAACACATAAGAGCTGTATCACTGCCTGCATGAACTGTCTACATACGTGGTAGTGATTATGATAATGGTGGTGAGTTAACTAGCTCCTCAGGATAAACTGTGTCAGAACCTATGCATAAATTAGATTGTATAAATATGACAGCATTTGGCAAGCAATTGTATAATTTGCATTTGAATTTCCTACATGGAAAAATCAAAGAAAATAACTTGTTGATCAAAAGATATTTGTTATATTTTAAAATAGATTTTTCTTTCTTCCTTTCTTAGTTTTGGATTGTACCCAGTAGGGCCGTGAAACAACAGAAGAATATCTACAACAGAAATGCATTGCTTGTGTCCTACTTGTTATTCACCTCCCCATCACCAACTACACACACATGCACACACATGCACACATACACACACACAAAAAACCCCATTTGTGTGTGTGTGTTTTTTTCTTCTTGTCAAATCACCCTGGTATACCCAAATATGGGAGGGAGGATATTGCTTCCTTTTTGCCTCTGGGCCCCTCCAGGGGCCATATCCATGCTAAATGTTTATAACCAACAAAAATGTACTAATATAAAACTAGGTAAACCTCTTCTAAACATATTCTAGCTACTAACTCTTATGCTGCTAAATATGATAAACTAATTCATTAAGCATTTGAACCAAACCTTTAAAAGTCAGAATAACTTAATAAAAATAAGAAAGAATGGAAGGGGAAAAGAAAGAAAGAAAAATTTCCTTTTAAAGTACTTTTAATTATACTAAGAAAATCATAGAATAATTTAACTCTAATAAACAAAGGTTGTCCTTCACTGGTGGAAAGAAATAAAACATATCCAGTAAATAGTTAGTATGGTAACTAGTTATAGTTATAGTAAATAGTTAGTTGGGGGAAAGATCAAAAGCAACGTGAAAAAATATTACTTTACTGAAATAGTAGTAATGCTTGGAACAAACTTCCAGCAGACATGGTTGGTAAATTCATAGTAACTGACTTTAAACATGCCTGAGATAAACATATATCCATCCTAAGATAAAATTCAGGAAATAGTATAAGGGCAGACTAGATGGACGATGAGGTCTTTTTCTGCCATCAATCTTCTATGTTTCTGAATAATCACCATGCTCTTATCCTTGCCTATTAACAAACACAACAAATAAACTAAACTTTTATTGCTTTACAAGCTCACCATTTCAATATACAAACTCAGAATTAAGGGGGATTCTTGGTTTAAATGTTAAAAACACCTTTCAATATTATTCTAAACATTCTCTTCCAAATTCAAGTGGAATACTAAATTGCCAATAAGTCATTGAAATATGTGGAAAGCAAACAACAACATTTATTTATTGCATTTCTATCTCTCTTTTCTTTTGAGGAAATCAACATGGAGAACATTTATCATACCTTATCCTAATTCAATGTGACAGTCAAAGCTGAGATACTGGTCTGCAAATATTGGGATCACGGCCTTCCTATTTTAAAATAGAAAGCTTCCATGTGTCACATTGTTCAAGATGTATTGTTTAGAATATATGTATATTTTCTATGAAATAAGCAGTTCTCATTGCTGTGAGAAAACCTTCAAGGACTAGTGTAATCTGGAGGTTTCAATAGCAATAGGATGGAAAGGGATGGAAGGAATAGGGTGAACATTAAATCTGAGCAGCCACTAGGGTATTACCTTTTCACTTGACATTTTCTTAATTTTCAGAGTCTCTTAGGGTTCCAAACAATTTTTAAAGGAATTGTTTGACAGGTGCACAAGGGTAATATTGCTGATAATAGAGTATATCAAGATACAAGTGACCATGTGCAATCCTCACTTGTCATTGTGTGTGTCCATGTCTATGTTTGTGTAGAGACAAATATGTATATATACACAAACACACTTTGGTAACCAATGGTGGATTGCTTCCTACACTCTCTGAAGACATTGCATCACTCCTTTTTTGCTTCAGCTCTTTTGGAAATAGCAATGAAAATCTCTCGCCACAATGGGACATGACATCCTATTTCATATGTAGGCCACCATCTTAACTTGAGGAGACAAAGATCTTAAATCCTGAGGTTCTTTAAATGTCCTTCTACAATAGCATATTTTAAATGAAAGTTGTTAACATCAGGAGAACATGAAGATGACTGCAGTGTGAATGGCTAAATTGAGTCATGTGTTTGGTAAAACATGAAAAGATGTCAAAATGGATTTGTGCTGAATAAATATGGATCAAATATCAATGTATTTAAATGTATGTTAAGTTCATCTGGACATATGCAGAAAATGAATGAAGATGAAAATTGCAGAAAAATGCATAAATTGGATAAGGAGAAGGGAATATTTGGAAAGTTGGGCTTGAATGGAGTTGGTGAAATCCTCACAAAGAGATCTGAGGGAAATTATATTTAGCTGTTTCTTTTTATGTTTTCAAAAGTTTTTATTTTTCTCCACAAATTGAAGATACATATACATTTTCAATTTCAATTTCAATGAACCAATATCTTATTTTGCAACTATTGCTTTATAACAATACACAAAATGCCTTAAAATATATCAAAAACATACATATGCATTTTCAATTTTTCATAAACCAATATATTCAACTCCTATTCTTCAGTCTGTCCCTATACTCTTCCTCAACCTTCATCTGTTTTTCCTACTTTCATACACCTTCTCTCCTAGTACTTCCCTCCATTCATCACCTCTCTACTAACTCTCTCTATCTTTTGCTTCTTTCCACTCTTTCTCTTCTTCCTTCCACTTCTACTTCCTCTCTCTCTCTTACCATTCCCTGAGTGTCTCTCATCCTCGCTCAACTTATATTCGACAGACTGATATTATGTTCCAAATTTTTATACTCAAGGTGCCACTTCTAAAATAATTGGGTTTTTTTTCATTTCTATATTTGCGAGCATTATATTTCTATATATGCATGTGTTTAACTATTGTATTTAAATTGTTTTAAAACTGTTTTAGAGTTTTCTTATTATTTGGATGTTTTATATTTTTGATTGAGCTGCCTAGGGAGTTTGGCAGCATAAAAATGGATAGGTAGTGTTGTGGTTGGCTCTGGGCCAGCTCCTGCTCCAAGGACTGTGGGGGTTGGTGTGGGAGAATCCTCACATTATCAGAGGCCAACAGCTTCCGACAGTGCCAACAGCTTCCGACAGTGAAGCATCAGTGTCAGGGGAAGATTCTGGAAATGAAGTAGAATCAACGGAGGAGGTAATTACAGGCAGCCCATTAGCTAATTACTCCATTAGTGAATCATCATCATTATCATCGTTAGGTTCAGAAGAGGAGGCATTCATAGATGTTCGCAGACACAGGTTGATGTCAAGGAAGGAACAACTGCGCAAATGTTATAGGAAATAAGGGACAACACCTGTGGCTGGGGCAATTAGGCTAATGGGGCTGCTGATAAATTACCAGCATTGTTGCTTCTCGGCATGGGAATTTATCCATTTGGTGAGAGAAAGAGAACTGTATTTTACGTCAGGATTTTACAAGGACTCTTTGAACTGTTTCAGGATTTTACCAGGGCTTTTGGATTAATCCACAGTTAAGTTTGGCTTGAGAACTCTTGAAGGGGGGGGGGGGGTGGCTGTGATGTCTTCACAGCCACCTTTATCTGTTTTGCTTTTGTTTTGGTTTATCACAGTCTTCAAAGTTTGTGGTTTGTGGGAGAGCACTTTGGCTGATAAAAGTGTGTTTGGACCATATTTTTTCTTTGTGATAAACTGTATTTGTGACTGTGTATTTGAATTTCCACTTCAGACTTAATTGGGGCTTGTAATGTGATGCCCGGCATAACAGGTAGGTAGATAGGTGGAGAGAGAGAGAGCGAGAATTTCTATTGTATTATCATGTTTACAAATTGTTCTCATCATATATAAGACATATCATATATATAATTATTTTTAAATTTATATTTTTTCTAAAAATTCACTGATACAACCTGTTATGCTGGGCTTCACGTTAAAAGCTCCCAATTAAGTTCAAAGGAGAAATTCAAATACATACAGTTGTAAAGTAAACAAAGTTGGTTTATGAAAAGGAAAATACTGTCCAAAATGGACTTTTAATCAGCCAAGGTGCTCTCCCACACACAACAAGCCTTGAATGCTGTGAAAAATGTAAAACAAAAGCAAAGCAGAGAAGAAGCAGCTGTGAAGACATCACAGCCTCTCCCCCTTCAAGAGTCCTCACGCTTAAACTTAACTGTGAATTGTTCCACAAAGTCCTTGTAAATCCTGAAGCCGTTCACAAAAGTCTTTGTAAATTTCTGAAGCAAACCACAAGTCTCTTTCTCTCAAAACGAATAAACTCCCATGCCAAGAGGCAACAATGCTGGCAATTTATCAGCAGCCCCATTAGCCTAATTGCCCCAGCCACAAGTGTTCTCCCTTATTTCCTGTAATTCTTGCGCAGTTGTTCCTTCCTTGACATCAACCTGCGTCTGCAAACATCTATGAATGCCTCTTCTTCTGAACCTAATGATGATGATGATGATTGTTCACTAATGGGGTAATTAGCTAATGGGCTGCCTGTAATTACCTCCTCCGTTGATCCTACTTTACTAGAATCTTCCCCTGACACAGACACTTCGCTGTCTGAAGCTATTGGCAGTAAAGGTTTGGAGCTGGATGGGCCCGGACAACAAAACTCGCCCATCGATAGTTTCCACAGTCAACGGAGGTTCCACAGGACACAATGGCAAAGAATGTCTCTGCGCAAAAAATCCATGAGGGCAAGAGCCGCGAGATGCCAGGTATGGCGATCTACCTGGAGTTGTACTGCAATCATTAGGTGTTGGTACGATGTGGGGTCATCAGCCAAAGTGTCCTGAGAGGGTTGAATACTGGCCCAACCTAGCGTTGCCACCAAGCCGGGCTCCCCTCGTTTCCCGACTGAGCCTCCGGCTGGGAAACAAGGGGCATGGAAACCGACATCAAGGAATCAGGAACTGCGGTTGAAACACGAGGTGCAAACTCTGGACTATGTCCTGGAGGAGTCGGGATGGCAGCAGGTAGCACGGAAGTGATTGGGATAGCGGCAGCAGCCGTGCTCCACCATTTGCGAGGACAGGCATTCGCAAAATGACCTCCCCCTCTCGCAATAATAGCACAGACCTGTTGCACGTCGATGAGCCCTCTCCTCAGGGGTCACGCGGGATCAAACAAAGCTCACATCCATTGGTTCCCCCGGAGATGCACGATCCGCCATACGAGGAGGCAGGGCTGTCATGAAATGACGAGGCACAGGAACCGGATACTGGACTGGCACAGATAGCAAACCCCCCCCCCCCCGATGCGGAGCAGGCACAGGCATGGCACCAGAAACTCAGGGGGAGGACCGCCCAGCCCGACGCACCTCTCGGGCCAGCAGCCGGGCTTCAATGGCCAGACAGTGCTGCTCCAGCCCATCTAGGGTGCGTGGCAGGGCCTTGTGAATCAGCTCGTCCAACATAGTCTCGGACAAGCCATTCTGGAACACTTCCATCAACGCAGCCTCATTCCATTGTACCTGCACCATGAGGCCGTGAAAGTCACTCATATATTCCGCCAATGGGTACGAGCCTTGTTTCAATTGCTTCAATGCCCTCGTGGCTGTCTGCTCCTGCATAGGATACGCAAACTGCCATCACAACTGGTTGCAAAAAGCGGTGTAACAATAGAGAACCCACGCTGCAGCGGGATTGGCCAACAAACTGCAGAGGAACGCCACCTTCTCTGCATACCTGGGAAAATGTATCATTTGTGCATTGATAAACAGATGTACCTGGCTATTTCTAGTAGAAATAAAAGTGCAGACTTAGCAAATAGTTTGACAGTGTTGAGGGAATTATTTGTTTACAGTGATAGCATTTGGGGAAAAACTGTTCTTGTGCCTAGTTGTCTTAGTGTGCAGTGCTCTGTAGCAACGTTTTGAGGGTAGGAGTTGAAACAGTTTATGTCCAGGGGTAGGTAAATATTTTCACAGCCCTCTTTTTGACTCATGCTGTATTCAGGGCTACAATGGAAGGCAGGTTAGCAGCAATTGTTTTTTTCTACAGTTCTGATTATCCTTTGAATTCTGTGTTGGTCTTGTTTGGTTGCAGAACCAAACCAGACAGTTAAAGAGGTGCAGATGACAGACTCAATTATTCCTCTGTAGAACTGTATCAGCAGCTCCTTGGGCAGTTTGAGCTTCCTGTGTTGATGCAGAAAGAACATTCTTACTTGTGCTTTTTTGATGACATTATTGATGTTAGGTGATCCTTTTAGATCTTGAGATATGATAGAATCTAGAAATTTGAAGGTCTCTACTGTTGATACTGTGTTGTCTAGTACTGTGATAGGTGGTAGGATTGGATGGTTTCTCCTAAAGTCTACCACCATTTTTATGCTTTTGAGTATGTTTAGTTCTAGATTGTTTTGGTCGCACCACAAAGTTAATTGTTCAACCTCCCATCTGTAGTGGTTTCATCGTTGTCTCGAATGACACCAATCACTGTTGTTCATTTTGCAGATGATATAAATATTCTGGCTAAGAAAAAGTTTTGGGAGGATATTCCAAAGGACTCTATATGAGGGGACATTGATAGAGCAATATTATATATATGTTGTCTTTGTTATTTCTATAAATAAGGCAGAAAGCATATCTAAAACTTCTTCCTCCTCCTATTTTCCACACAACAACTAAGATAAGTTGGACTGGGAGAGACTGACTAGTCCAAAGTCACCCAGCTGCTTTTCATGCTTAAGGTGGGACTAAAACTCACAGTCTCCTGTTTTGTAGCCTGATGCCTTAACCACTAAATATATCTCCAAAGATAAGTCTTAAGCACAAATGAAATACATCCTTCCAGTTCCAGGCATAGTGAAGAAGTTCTATTGAATTGCTACTGTTCAGAGATATGGTGAGATTTCCCAAAATAAAGCTTGAAAACAGCCTCAGGATCTCAATGGGTTAATTAACTCTGTTAGATGCTCATGCGTGATTGCTGGTTCAGACATAAACTTCACAGAAACATCATGGTTTTTTGGGATCAAATCTAGCACACACCAGTTCCCAAGTGCAACTGTTTATTGCAAAGATAGAAAACTACTCCTTGTTTTCTGAATGCAATTGGAATTTGAATTTTAGTTGATGAGCAAAGTGAAATGGCAACAGGCACAATTTTGTGTGTGTTTGTTTACCAGAAAATTTAAACAGATTTAAAATTGCATTTAAATATTGAAATAAGAAGGCATTTTAGAGCAGTGTTTCCCAACCTTGGCAACTTGAAGATATTTGGACTTCAACTCCCAGAAGTCCCCAGCCAGCATTTGCTGGCTGGGGACTTCTGGGAGTTGAAGTCCAAATATCTTCAAGTTGCCAAGGTTGGGAAACACTGTTTTAGAGATTAGTATGGCCTGCAAAATTCAGACTCAACCAAATGCTTAGTGCAAAAAATCCCGAATATTGTTCTTCTGATTCTCCTTCTTCTGGGCCAACTGACTTGTGGGCATCTTTTTGAACCCTTTTTTGGAACTTAGAATGATGCTGCCTATATTTAAATCTTCCTCATAAAAGGTTTAGCCTAAGTTGCTTCTCTAGGACTTGTTTGAACATTAAATATGCAAATAATCATCATTACACTTCCAACAATTACACATGTTTGTGAGTACTGTGTCAAGTACTGGCAGCAGTGCAATCATTTGTAAAGACAAATATTCCATTCCAAGAGATGTCATGCTGCTTAGAAGATTTCTTTTTGTATTAGTAGCCACACTGCTGCTTCATAAAGTGTGCAAATGAACGTGACAGTGCTGCCAATAGCTGCCAGTGCCTTCCTCTCAGTAGAGCAGATGTCAATCAACCATCCCAAACAGACAAGGCCGCTGCAGACATTAAACATGAAGGGTGTGGGGAAGAGAGTAGAAACAACACTGGGATCTTGCAAGCTTCATGTACCCCGCTCCCCCCCTCTCTCTCTCGCCCTCGGCCTTCAGAATATTTTAATTCCTGATTTCTGACTACATTATCATGCATTTGTAACAGGTGAATTGTAATTTGTAGCTCTGAGGTGATATGAAAAGCTGCCCAAAATATAAGACAGTCGTAACTGTGGGAAATGCAAGCAGTATCCTCTGACCTTTCCCTCCCTGTGGCCCATTTATCGTCTTCTTCTTCTTCTTCTTCTTCTTCTTCTTCTTCTTCTTCTTCTTCTTCTTCTTCTTCTTCTTCTTCTTCTTCCCCTCCTCCTCCATTCCTGCTCCACATCCTCCTCCTCCACCTCCACCTCCTCCTTCTCTCTGTCTCTCTGTCTCTGTGTCTCTCTGTGTGTGTCTCTCTCTCTGTCTCTCTCTGTCTCTCTCTCTCTGTCTCTCTCTCTCTCTCTCTCTGTGGGTGTGTGTCTATCTGTCTCTCTCCCCCCCCCTCTCTCTCCCTCCCTCCCTTCCCCCTTATGGATAATTGTCATCATTCACTTTTATCACATCCAAAGTAACAGCTTAGAGAAGCTGTGTGACTTTAGTCCAAACTAATCTTGCTTCCCCTGAAGTAGGAAAATCCCAAGTATTTCGGGGTCCTATTGATAACCCTTGTGCTTCTTTTCCATAAAAGACGAATGACTCCGGCAAGCTTGGAAGAGTGCAGATAATGGGATTGACTTGGTACTTAAATCTCAGTGAACCAAGACAGCATAAGTAATTAGTGAATTGGATCCATACTGGGGTGCTAATGACGGCTAATACTGCCCCGGCACCATTCTAAAAACCACAAGATGCACATCCATCTCACTCAGATAAAAACCGAAGGAAAGCTGCTTTGTAGGCATCATTTATTTCTACTTCTCCTGCACAGAATTTATTCCTTTCTTGTTTGGGGCAGAGAAGAAAAAAAATCTAATTTTCAGAAGTGACATCCCAGAGAACAAAGTGACCATCCTCTCAGCAGAGTTCATTATGATTACAATACCTCTGGTGTTTTTAATTAAGAAAGGCTAATTAAGAGAAACCACACATTTATCTTCTTATCTGCTTGTCAGGGAACTAAGTCACAAATACTAACTGTATGTTTGTTTGCACAAAGGAGGTCGTTAACACTACATTGGTGACTGATATTCACTTTATTTAATATTAAAGTATTCCATTATTTCTTGCATTGTCAACTTATGAAAAGGAGGTGGGGGATCACATGGGTACTCAAATTATTCCCCTACACCTCTTCTACTGGTATAATTGCAGAGTATTTGTGTACAAAGTGGCGATCTACCTCATTTTTCTTTTCCCACAAAGTGATAGTGTTTTATCAGGATAATTTAGATAAATGTCTTTTCATAGGGTTTGCTTATCCTTCCAGGAGCTATGATCGACAAACAGCCAGAGAAGATGAATGGCACATTGTTGAGGTAAAATGTATTCTCAGCTGAGAAACAGAAAGTGGTACAAGGTGGGGCTAATACTATTTTTTTTTCTTTTTCATCTGAAAAGATCTGATTAGTAGTTAACAAAATCCTTATCCTGCCTTTTTCTCATCTTTAAGAGCTGAGGAGAAATATTACAAATCGACATATATAAACTCTAAAGCCCTCCAAAATAATGAACTTCTCCCTCCAAAGATGTCATCGAATTGTACATTTTTTATGGGACATCATGAAACAAGGCAAAATATATACACTCCCTGATTTTAAGTCTCACTGTATTTAAGGTGCTTTTCCCCAAATAGGATTCAGCTCAAACACCATAAAAACAAAATATCAAACATTCTTCCTTTTAGCAGGGCACACCAATGTGTGCATTATGCGTGTACCATGCATTGCAATGGATCACGCCAATCTCAAGGGACTTTGAGGGAGATGCATAGATTTAATCAGAGCTTGTTCCTAACTCTAAAGGCAACGAGCGTCTAAAGAGAAGGGGCCTTGGGATAAAATGGCATATTGTGAACTTGGTTGCTCACACCGACAGGACTCATTGTTCTCCCAGCTGAGCATTGAAGCTAAACAAATTACTCCTGCCTCTTCCAGTCACTTTCTCAGGGACAATTTCTCCTGTCTTTATTGGAAGAGGAAAGGTGTGGTTTAAGGATCAGAAAAGAAGGCATTAAGGTGGGGAAGAAAAGATATTGTTGAAAGGATTCAACCAGCACTTTGCCGGGTATCACTTTTTACACTACTGGTTTTGTAATTGAGATTGGCAGATGGAATTTGTTAGTCCCCTGCCAAAAAATTCTTTCTTTCTTTCTTTCTTTCTTTTTTCTTTCTTTCTTTCTTTCTTTCTTTCTTTCTTTTTTCTTTCTTTCTTTCTTTCTTCCTTCCTTTTTTCTTCTTTTTCTTATCTTTCCTTTTTTTTCTCTCCCTCTTTTTTTTTCTCTCTCTCTCTATCATACACAGAGATACAGCAATATATTGATACATGATATTTAATTTCAAAATATATATTGGAGTAAATATGACTTTCAATATAAACATGAAATGTCAACTTTTTGCACAAGTATAAATGGGTCTCTGTATATATACACTCTCTCTTTGTCATGGTCACGTAAGACAGAAAAGAGTTTAACTGTGAATGACTAGGAAACATGCAGAGCTAATGTGGAATGAATAAATGGCGACAGTTTTATATGCTTGAGTTAACATAGCTTTAAAAATAATTTTGTTTTTCTGGTTTTCACCAGGAAATGTCTAGAAGGTCTCAGCCAGATAAGGGCACAACAATTCATTTACATTAAAATTTAGAAATTTCTCTGAAACATATCATGCTTTTTGCATATATGCATGTACACATGTATAATAATATTTAATAATAATTTCAAACTAATTATTATTGAATTAAAACAGACAAAAAGAAACATATTTTAAAATGTGTGAAAATATTACCTAAAATCTGATAATCCTCAACAATAAAGTACAAGTATCATATAGAAATTTTCAGTATCTATGTGAACAAGGATTTTGCAAATATAATTTTCAATCATTTTTCTTGGGGCACATAACCCTTTCTGCACAAACAAAACAGAGTTCTAATGAAGATAGAATTTGAAAAAAAGAATTCATCATAACAGCATCAAAATAAGTTCTATCAGGAAAAAGAAAAACCTTTGGTGGGTTCACAATTGTTATGTTTTAATGGTAGATAAATTTGTCTTAACTATAAGGTACTGATGAAAAGCAAAAGCAAAGTAGCACTAGATTCAAAATTAGGGACATATACTATTGAG
Organism: Erythrolamprus reginae; assembly: GCF_031021105.1. Taxonomy (NCBI): domain Eukaryota; kingdom Metazoa; phylum Chordata; class Lepidosauria; order Squamata; family Dipsadidae; genus Erythrolamprus; species Erythrolamprus reginae. The sequence goes on along the minus strand of NC_091953.1, from coordinate 99,678,176 downwards.
TGAGCTTACTCATGAGTAGCAGGAAAAGAAAGAAAATCCTGTCCGTCTGTCTGTCTGTCTGTCTGTCTGTCTGTCTCTATCTATCTATCTATCTATCTATCTATCTATCTATCTATCTATCTATCTCTAACTCTATCTCTATCTCTATCTCTATCTCCATCTCCATCTCCATCTCCATCTCCATCTCCATCTCCATCTCCATCTCCATCTCCATCTCCATCTCCATCTCCATCTCCATCTCCATCTCCATATCTATCTATCTATCTATCTATCTATCTATCTATCTATCTATCTATCTATCTATCATCTATCTATCTATATCTATATCTATATCTATATCTATCTATCTATCTATCTATCTATATATCTATCTATCTAACTATATCTATATATCTATATATCTATATCTATCTATCTATCTATCTATCTATCTGTCTATATATATATATATATATATATATATATATATATATATATAATCTCTGTAAATAAATGAATTTAAATTTACAATGGCTCCTTTTGAAGAATCAAGTAATAAAATCAGCGCTCTGCAGTGCTTTTGCAAGACTCGCTTGCAAAATCAAGCTAAAACTTGCTCCTATTCCTAATTGCTGAAAGCTTTACATTTATTCATGAACTTGGCTAATATATATTCTAGAGGATGGTTCTTTTCCTCTCTCCTGCCAGGTATCCCACTGCGCCCTCTTAGAAGCCTAGTAGTGGCCATTGAAGATGTTGTCCTTAGAAAATGTGATTTCTAAGGTAAAATTACTTCATGGTAATTTTACTTAGCATTTATGACTCAAAAAGGTTGCAGAGTGTAGGTCCGGCATCTCTCTCCATGTTCTGCAGTTGGCATTACCTATAATGATGCCATGTCAGAAAGTTAGTAGTTTCAAAATGTACTTCATACAAACTGTTGCTGTTCATTTTATAAATACTGTACTAGATCATTATATTGCCCTGGTTAAAAGGCTTATAGCAATTTTCATTGTAAGGAATAACTTATATCGAAGAATAACAGCAGTCTCCAACTTTTTCTCTTATAAGGTCTGTTATATAAATGCTACCATCCAATGTTTTTGAGGACCAAACATAAACTAGGAGAAGCAACTTAGCAACTGGCTCTTTATTACACATGGCACAGGCCCCAGAGGAAGTCTTGAAGCCACACTCAAAAAAAAAATATTTAAAGGTAAAACAATGGCTCAAATCTTTATCTTATGGCAATCTCAAATGTTTTAAGAATTTGAGCAAGATTGCCAACATTTGTTGGGATTTTAATTACCCCACTGAATTTTTCTTATTTAAATAAATATAGTTTAATACCAGAAACCAGCTGGACTAACTAACTAACAATCAGTTGTAACTGAACCACAAGTTTAAAGGGTTTTTCTTTTCAATCCATGGGTATTATCACCTTTGTCTGTTCCTGGGTCTGTGTGACTACATATATACTATTCTGTATCTTGACATCCATAGTTGCTTTTTCACTAAGAAAAAGAAAGAAAGAAAGAAAGAGGGAGAGAGGGAGGGAGGAAGAAAAGAAAGAAAGAAAGAAAGAAAGAAGGGAGGGAGGGAGGGAAAGAGAAAGAAAGAAAGAAAGAAAGAAAGAAAGAAAGAAAGAAAGAAAGAAAGAAAGAAAGAAAGAAAGAAAGAGAAAGATGGAATACTGTGTATTGTTTCACTATCTACTAACAAAGTTTTAAAAAGAATTTCAAGTATAGAAACCTTTCCATTTCACCTCTGTCTAGATCTGAAACTGAACCAATGGTGTTTGCATGTTTTTCTGAATGTGGATTCTAAGTTGTGACCTGGAAATGGTATTAGAATGTTCATTTTTATCTATGCAAAATAAAAGCTAGCCCATCACATAACAAGTTACTTGTTGACCAGCTTTGCAATATCAATATCAATCACAGAGATTTTAGGAGGTTTTGGAACAATTTGAAATTTGTAAATTTGATTCCCAGAGAAGACATTACCTTGAAAGAGATAGATTTTTTTTTAAATGCCTATGGAATGCTAGGATTTGGGAATAAAGAAACAAGAAGATCTACAGGAGATCTACAGTATACAGTGTTCCCTCAATTTTCGCGGGGGATGCGTTCCGAGACTGCCCGCGAAAGTCGAATTTCCGCGAAGTAGAGATGCGGAAGTAAATACACTATTTTTGGCTATGAACAGTATCATAAGCCTTCCCTTAACACTTTAAACCGCTAAAGTGCAATTTCCCATTCCCTTAGCAATCAATTAGATCATTACTCACCATGTTTATTTATTAAAGTTTATTAAAATAAATATTTATTTAAGTTGGATGAAAGTTTGGCGATGACATATGACATCATCGGGCGGGAAAAACCGTGGTATAGGGAAAAAACTTGCAAAGTATTTTTTAATTAATATTTTTGAAAAACCGTGGTATAGACTTTTCGCGAAGTTCGAACCCGCGAAAATCGAGGGAACACTGTATATTCTAAAGAGAACCAGTCAATATTCTAATATGTATCTTTTCTTTTATGTAAACTGTATGTGTCCAAAAACACTTGGCCAATAAAGTGTTCTATTCTATTCTATTCTATTCTATTCTATTCTATGTTGTTAAAAGGCTTGTTTTTTATAAATATCTTAGATAGTCAAGTTCATTTTATAAAAATACGTAAATTCTAAAATATTTACTTTTGAATTTGTTATAATTGATAAATTTCCAACTATTTTAGGCTAACTAAGTCTAGATTACATTAACAATAAATGTAATTATTCTGTACAATAACATACTAAAAAAACAGATGTGGAAACTGTGAATAATGATGGAAATCAACTTGAGAAAGGATGAAATATATACCAGGCTTTGTAGATTACTTGGTGCGTGATTCTTATAGCTGTAGTAATGGATATATTATAAGAAATTAGCCTGTTGCATGACAATCCCTGCATAATCTATACAAAAGTTTGGCATAATCAAGAAATCAGTAGTACAGAAACATGTACCACTCAACTAACAGCCCAAAACTAAAAAATCAATTCAAAATCCCAGAAAATTAAATTTTGTTAATGTATTTTATATTACATAAAGTATTTATAATGTAAAGTATTTATCCAGAAGCTAGATGGAGTGCAAATTTCCTAAGCAGAAAGTTCTCAAGCTGGGATTCCACAATACAAAAAGTTTCATTTATCAGTTGTTTAAAAATAATAAATTGTGTGGCCTTATTACCAAAGCTAAAATATCTGCAAGTTTATAATAGTAGTAGTAGTAGTAGTAGTAGTAGTAGTAGTAGTAGTAATAATAACAATCTTTAAAAAATAACAAAATACTGCGATCTGCAAATTGAAGTTGGTTGTACCAATAGCAATAGGAACCCTTGGAGCAATACCCAAAGGTTTGCCTAGATACATGAAAACTTTGAACGTATTAGACCTGAATATTCTGATTTTGAAAAAAAAAAAAACCCACATCTTATTCAAATCTGTCTATATACTCAGTCATTACCTTAACAACTCTTAGGTCCTTGGGTAGGACTTGAACTTAAAGTTTTTATCAGTCCCAGACTGTGAATCAAATTGGCGGGACCCAGGGGAAGAGCCTTCTCTGTGGCGACCCCGGCCCTCTGGAATCAACTCCTCTCGGAGATTCCAGCCTTCTGCAAGATGTTGAAGACCTTCCAGCCTTCTGCAAGATGTTGAAGACCTATCTATGTTGCTAGGCGTGGGGGGAATAACTATCTTTTTCCCCCATCACCACCTTTTTCTGACTGTAATATATGAGAATGGTGTGATTGTGTAGTAATGATTGTTTTTAATATTATGGGTTTTAAATTTGTTTTTTTAACTTATATTGGATTTGTACTTTGTATATTGTATTGTTGTTGTTGTGAGCGCCCCGAGTCTTCGTAGAGGGGCGGCATACAAATCTAATAAATCTAAATCTAATCTAAATCTAAAGTTTACATTTTAAATGAACTGGACATGGTAGGTCCAAATGGTTATCGACATACTACGTGCCATTCCAAAAAATCTTGGATGGTATTTGAAAAATCTGCACATTGACAAAATTTCCATCTGTCAGTTGCAAAAAAGCCACACTGCTTGCAACTGCATGTATACTATACTGATACAATATAATGCCTTTAGGAAGGACTTGCTGAGTATGAAGGCCAACACCAGCAAAAGAACTGGCAGCTTTAATATCACATTGTTGTTGCATATAATTAAACTTACTTCTAATCTATATACTGTAGATTAGTTTCTCAATTGAGTATGTTGTCGTTGCCCTAGCACAATCATCTCTCCCTACATGCCTATGTAATTGTACATATAGATGTAAAACTTAAATGATCACAAACTTAAGTAGACAAAAATTCATATGATTATCGGGTTGTTGTTTTCCAGCTTTCAATTGAAAATTACACCTTAAATTTGTCTAGGAATACTGCAAACTAATATATTGTGCAAAACTTTTAGCTTAGTCTGAGATAAATTCAGAAGGAGGAAGAAATGTATGTGTGTGACTGAGTGACTAAGTGAACAAATTGAATTGCAGGTCTCTATGAGGGAGAAGCTAACCATCCTTCTTCCATTTTTCTTTAGATGTGTATGCTTAAAAGCATAAAAGCTACATTAAAAGAATAGGAAATAACTTGTTCTGCATTTGCCATTGCCATTGCTATAGTAGAGCTGTTCCTACTATAAAATAGAATGAGAAAATTGAAGAAAGGATGGGGAGAAGAAATCAGCAGAATTTGATCTGAAGCTCTACAAATCTGTAATTGCTGAGCATTTCTAAAGGTGAAATATGAAACATTTAGTTTGTTTTTAATAACCAGTACCAACAGACAACCTTATTGCTGCTGTGAGAATGATTGCAAATATTTGCTTATTTGATGCATGCAATTTAGAACATTAAGATGTTCAAAAAGTCATAGGCATCAAAATGTGTATCTTAAAAATAATAATTTGGTTGGACAATTGTATCACTGTACATTTAGTTTTATTTTCTTCTACCTCTACTTTCAAAGATGTGTTGGAATTTGTAACCAAGGAGATACATAATTTATTAGCCTTGGACTTTTAAAAATGCATTTTTCATGGTAAGGTTTTAAAGTCACCTCTCCACACTGCTTGATAAAGCTACAGCTCCATCTAGCGTTTCCATAAAAACATTAAAAAAAATTCAAGTTGTTGTTTCAGAACCAAAGCAATACCGCACCTTCACCTTTTATGAATTTAATATATACTTAGACCGAAGAAAGATTTTAAGATGCTTTTAAAATTGTATTTGTTTTTTTTTAATCAATGATTAAATAATTCATTTAATTTGAATAAAGGGCATTTATTTCAAGGCTTAAATAAAAAAAGTCATTATGAGTTGCAATGAGATTTAAAAACTAAAACACATTTTAGGATTCTACATGTCTTGAGTTTATTGGCCTATGTGATGTTCATTTCTGCTTTCATGTAGTATTGGCCATATTTTATTTTCCCTGTTATTCTGTTGTATAATTTTGAAATTTATTTTTTGGGGGAAATGCTTTTTATCATGTATTTAATAGTTCAGATTTGTTCTCATAAGTGACCTTCATGTAGAATCCCAGATATACAGTCTATCACATCTTTCAAATAAGTCCTTCATTTTTTCTTCTTTTTCAGGTCATACCGTTGATATGAGATTATATGCATATAGTATCTCACATGTTCCTGCCACAGTTTAAGCTATGTATCACATAATTTAAGGGTGATTGATTCATTCTTAAAATTTAGTGACTTTATCTTTATAGTGTTGTGGTTGCTGTTGTTACAATGAAAGAAACAGAACACCAGAGCAAAATGGGTAGCAAAACCTGCCACATCTATCAAGCTGAAGAGCGGGGGAAATGGAATTTTGTTTCTTCAATGAAAACCAGGCCTGATTCTGGAATGAACAGGCATGCACCAGATGTTCTTCCCTCGGGGGAAAAGCAATTGGCAGTCCCTTGTGGCAGGCTCATTCCAAGAAGACACAATATAGTTCAGTCAAGTAACCATTACGGTTCGCCTATCTTAAATATCTCACTTAAAGCAATAGGTCATCACTCTTCTCTTAGAGGCCTGATGGTGAACCTAAGGCACGTGTGCCAGCATGGAACCCAGAGCCCTCTCTGTGGGCACACACGCCGTCTCCAGCTGCTCTTCTGGTTTCCGGCACTTCGTGGGCATCGGAGTGCCAGAAACCACCTTGAAAACAGCCTGAAAAAAGCCTGAAATCCCCCCAAAACACTCTGCAAATACCCTGAAAATGGACTGCAAAACAGCCTGAAAAGGGCCCAGAAATAGCCCGAAGAGGGCCCCAAAAAGCCTGAAAACAGTCTAGAAAACAGCCCAAAAATGCCCCAGAAATGACCTGAAAAACAGTCTGAAAATGGCCCAAAAACAGCCTGAAAAAGGCCTCCAGAAGCCTGAAAACAGTCCAGAAAACAGCCCCAAAATGCCCCAGAAATGCCCTGGAAAACTGCCTGAAAATGGCCCTCAGAACAGCCTGAAAACAGCCTGAAAAATGGCCATTGTGCACTGGCCAATTGGTCTTTGGGTTTCCTGTGTTATGACACACACACCTGAATGCACATGCAAATGCGTCCTGGTTGGGCACCCAGTCCAGAAAAGGTTTGCCATCACTGTCATAGAGTTTTCATCAATTGGTTCATCACCAATAGAATTTTATATTCTAATACAAATTATACATGCATTTTATAATATTTACAAACAGTGATGGGCTACAAAAAAATTTACTACCACACTGGTCGTGGCTTATTTTGTGGCTTGCCAGCTATGTGACCAGGTGGGAGCAGCTTTACAGTCATGTGACAGAGTGACTTAAAGGTCATGTGACTAGCTTAAAGGTGGCCAATTTGAGGTCACTCGCGTCAAGGGCTGGGTTAGGGTTAGGGTTCTCACCTTAAAGAGATACAATTTCCCTCTCTATTTATTATTACTAAACATTCAAAATATACTATTTAATTCTATGTATATAGGCCATATGTGTACATACATATTATACACAGACATACAAAAATATACATTACTCTATAAACTATATGTGTATGTACACACACACGCATGGCACAGCTCTTTTAAAATTATGCACATTCAACCTCATTTACTGCAATAGGAGAAATATACCGTACTCCAAAAGTCCAAAAGAAAAAATTTCAAAATTTTTCTTCCGGTTCTGTGTACTTAACAAAAAAATTTCTACTGGTACTGTGTACCTGACCGTACCCATAGGAGCCCATCACTGCTTACAAAGGTCCAGGATAGATGGAGTATGTTCTCTCTTTTTTGAGGGGGAGCATTTCAGTACCATTTATTAAGGAAAAAAATACAAGAATAATTAAGGGTAAGGAGGGTGGAAGAAGCAGAGAGTGTCCCAGCTGGCTGCTTCTACCCTGAATTATGTTCCTATTCAAGCTGTGGGACATTCATTTCTTGAACAAGGGATTGGAACCCCACCACACAGGATTTAATTGTGTTTTTGCTTGCATTACATTAATGTGAGTTATATTTTAGCTGCTTTACTTCATTTGTATGACAATTTAGTTGTAGATGTAATATCTTAAGACTCATCTATGATGCCAGGCCCCTGGCCAAACAAATGTAATGTATGTTCATTGTGTAAATGATAGCAACTTATTTTAATATTATTGGGGTTTTAGATTAATTGTTTTAAAATTAATTAGATTATGATGTTGTATTGTTTTTATATGTTGTAAGCTGCCACGAATCTTTGGAGGCAGGTGGCATAAAGGTCAGATAGATAGATAGATAGATAGATAGATAGATAGATAGATAGATAGATAGATAGATAGATAGATAGGTAGGTAGGTAGGTAGGTAGGTATGGAGAGAGAGAGGGAGGGAGGTGATAGATGGGTAGATGGATAGGTGAATAAGTAAATAGTAAGTAAGTAAGTAAGTAAGTAAGTAAGTAAGTAAGTAAGTAAGTAAGTAAATAAAAAATAAAAAAATAAATAAAAAAATAAATAATATTTCTCTTTTAATATTTCAACTTTTTGTATTTTTATGAGATGTTACAGATAATGATAAATTGTCCATATTTAGCTGAGAATTCTTATTAATATTTGGAAAAACAAGCCAAGGATGATTGAGGATGTTCTATTGTTTGGTCTGCATAGTATATCTCTAACTGGAGACAGGACCTGTATCATATTCTTTTTTCTTTTTTTACTAAACTAGTGAGGCAATTTCCAACAGATATAAAAGAATTAGGTGTTAATCCTTTCCATGAAGTGAACCTTAGATCATGAAGTGTCTATGTATTTCTAATTAATCTAATTTGTAATAAAATACATTAGCAGGCAAGGACTACTGTAGTTTCTGGAGGTTGAAGAATGTACATGAATTAAATCTTCATGTGAAAGTAGTGATCAAGAACATAATTAATTCATATTAACATAGTTAAAGATAAAAGATGTGCGCTGGGATCTAGTTATCTTTCATTTTCTTTTACTTCAAATTTGAGTCGCTTTAGACACTGTCATGTATCTATTTAAAATGTCCATTTTTATCATAAAAATAGATATATCAGAATGTTAATGAAATTGATGATTAAGATATATGGCCTTCACAAGTCCTGGGTTGCAGTAACCTAATATTAGTCAGTAATCTAGAACGTGTTAATTTATTTAAAAAATAATTAGACATATTCAATATATTTCCTCATAAGTAAGTCCTATTGAATTTTGACAGGACGTACCTCATTAAAATGTGGATAGGCAATATTTTGGCTTCACTTCCCAGTAGGTTGATGTTCACAGACATGTCTAGAGGCATATAGACATTCCGGTCACAATTCAAAGTGTTGGTTATGACCTATAAAGCCCTTCATGGCACCGGACCAGATTATCTCAGGGACTGCCTTCTGCCACACGAATCCCAGAGACCAGTTAGGTCCCACAGAGTGGGTCTTCTCCGGGTCCCGTCAACTAAACAATGCCGCTTGGTGGGACCCAGGGGAAGAGCCTTCTCTGTGGTGGCCTCGGCCCTCTGGAACCAACTCCCCCCAGAGATTAGAACTTCCCCCACCCTCCTTGCCTTTCGTAAGCTACTTAAAACCCACCTCTGCCACCAGGCATGGGGGAATTGAGATACTCTTTCCCCCTAGGCCTTTACAATTTTATGCATGGTATGTCTGTCTGTATGTTTGGTTTTTATAATAGTGGCTTTTTAATTGTTTTTAGTATTATATTATTATTATTATTATTATTATTATTATTATTATTATTATTATTATATGCTGTTTTTTTATTGCTGTTAGCCGCCCCGAGTCTCCAGAGAGGAGCGGCATACAAATCCAATAAATAAATAAATAATAAATAAATGCACCTAAAATAGTTTCCCTAACCAAGCTTGAAGCAGCATTAACCCTGACTTCTAAGGGGCATTTCCTTCTGATTTTTCTAGAAGGCATTCTTCCTGCAAGATCCAGCAAATACTGCATTTGCTAACTACAGAAGACACAGTGACAGAAATCATTGTGAAGCCACAACTTAATACAAACAGCCTTCAAGGAATTGGCAAGAAGCCGCTGCAGAATAATAAATGAGAAAGAGAGGAACAAAAGCAAAGCAACATGAGGACACAACAATGGTTAAAAAGTTGTTTTCTTTTTTTTTTAGGTAAAGATAACATTGATATAGGACAGTGATGGCATCTAAGCCATATCTGAGGGCACATGAGCCATTGCCCTATGTCAGCTCCAGAGCACATGTGTGTGGTGGTCAGCTGATTTTCGACCTTCTTTTCTGACATTTTTGCTTTCCCCAGGCTTCAGGAATGCATCCTGAACCCTGGGGGTGGTCAAAAACAGCCCAACGTCCTATTGGAAGTCTCGAGGCTTCAGTGAGGCCTTTGTACATGCGCAGGGGGGGAGTTGGGTGGTTTTGCACATACATGGGAGCAGTGGGGAGGTTGGACACATGCACAGGGGGGAGAGCATTGCATTATGGGTATAGGCACACACGTGCACGCTATCACACACGCGCATACTCTTTTGCCACCCAAGCCAAAAAAGGTTCGCCGTCACCGATATAGGAAATAACTATACTATTTGTGCTCATATACAACCTGATTGTTGCAGCATTATTTGGATGATGATGGGGGAGGGAGAAGGGGGAGGGGAATGATATGGCATTGATACCTTACCCAGGAGACTACAATGCTAATGCATAGCAGTAGTTTGGCTGCCAATTTACTAGCTCTGTCATTATACAAGCCGGGGAGGCGCAGCAGGTAGAGGGCTGTACTGGAGGCCACTGAAGCTGACTGTAGATCTATAGGTCAGCGGTTCAAATCTCATCACCGGCTCAAGGTTCATTCTACCCATCCTTCTGAGGTGGGTAAAATGAGGACCCGGATCATGGGGGCAATATGCTGGTTCTGTTAAAAAGGGCTATTGCTAACATTTTGTAAGCCGCCCTGAATCTAAGGAGAAGGGCAGCATAAAAATCAAATAAATAAGTAAATAAGTAAATAAGTGAATAACTGAATAAATGAATAAATGAATAAATGAATAAATGAATAAATGAATAAATGAATAAATGAATAAATGAATAAAATAAATAAATATAAATAAATATAAATAAATAAATAAATAAACAAACAAACATACATACATACATACATACATACATACATACATACATACAGGCTATTGTGCTTCCCAAGGTGCATCACAGCCAGCTTTTGCACCAGAAAGAGAGACAAACAGATCTTCCTGCAGCGGTGTCCAAGGTCCCTTCCCTCCATTGGAACCACCTCACAAACAGAAAAAGTTTAGAACTGGCAGGAATCTTATCAACTGGACAATGCACCAGCTCATCTCTTCACCAATGTGGTACTATTTATCTACTTCAATTTATCATAGAACATGCTGAAGCAAGGGACTGGAGCTCAACCCACCATGTAGTGATAGGCTTGAATGCTGGAGCAAAGACAATACCTACAGGCAATAAGCCAGTGAGCTACTATGGCTCCTATTGGTATGATGTAGGATAGATACGGTGAGCTACTGCCCGGATGGGGGGGGATGCAGTGGGGTAGCGAAAATGGAGCTCCACCCCAGAGCACCGAATTTGCATTGAAAGATGCTGAAAGAAAATGCATAAGCCATGCCCACAGTGGGATAGTAAAATTTTTGGTAGCCCTTCACTAAGGATAAAGATACAGGAAAGGGACATTGTATAGTTCTCAGAAACCAGGACTAAACTTTTAGGATTCTATTTTACTGTTTATACCAAAGTTTAAAACTGAACATTTTACTGTAACAACTTACCACTACTTAGACCTATAGCGACCAACATACTGGTTAAAAATCAAGATTCATATATTTGGTTTACGTTTTATCAACTTGGAAATGAAGTTCATATTGAAGCAATTGAAGTTATGTTTGACAACAGCTTGTCCCTAGTTTCATAAACAAGCATTTGAAAAACTCACAGTCTTTTAAAAATAGAATATCCTACACAACTAGACTTACAATCCTAGGTTTAGAAAGCTTAGAACTATGTCATCTTAAACATGACCTAAGCATAGCCCATAAAATCATCTGCTACAACGTCTTTCCTATCAACAACTATTTCAGCTTCAACACAGGAGCACACAACAGATACAAACTTAAAGTAAACCACTCCAAACTCGATTGCAAGAAATACAACTTTAGTAACCGAATAGTTAATGCATGGAACTCACTACCTGTCTCTGTAGTATCATCACCTACCCCCAGTGAAGGGTTACCAAAACTTTTACCACCATACTGTAGGTGTGGCTTATGCAGGATGCCCTGCATTTTCTTTCAACATCTTTCAGTGCAAATTGGGTGCTGTGGGGTGGAGCTCCATTTTCGCTATCCCACTGCATTCCCCCCCCATCTGGTCAGTATCCCACCCCTGCCTAACCCCCAAATCTTTACCCTTGGACTATCCACTGTTGACCTCTCCCAATTCCTAAGAGGTCAGTAAGGGGTGTGCATAAGTGCACCAGCATGCCTTCCGTCCCCTGTTCTAATGTTTCTCTTTTACTAGTATCATGTATATCAACATTATTATCTTTATGTACTACCAATAAGTACTTGACAAAACAAATAAATAAATAAAACATGAATCAGTTTTGCCTATTTTCTTCTACCAAACGTTCATAAGTATAAATAATGAATGGCCTCTGTAAGGTGGGTTGTAGATGGCTACAAACTGTTTATGTGCAGTTCATGGTTATGTTTCTTAACAAACTAAAAAAAAGAGAAAAAGACCATTAAATAGCACAGAATGAATTCAAGAAGAATACACAAGGAAGTAGTTGCATTTTCCATACAAAATAGCCAGGCATACATCGGGTCCCATCACTCTGGCAATGTCATTTTGTTGGACCCAAGAGATGTGCCTTCCTGCCCTTTGGAACAGCATTCCCTCTAAGATGTCATGGGTCTGACCCTGCCTGACTTTTGAAAGGCATTAAAGACCTATTTCTTTCTCCAGGGATATAGTCAGGGAGTAGCATGATTTTGTTGGATATATTTTTCCCAACACTTTATGATCTTATATTTTCCACGTTTGGCTTTTATTATTTCTTTACCTTATCTTTTTACATGTTATCATTATTTATTCCTGTTGTACACCACTTTCCGTTGTCTATCAAGTAGGTGCTATATACTGTACATCAAATGGATGGATAGATGGATAAATAAATGGATGGATGGATGGTAAAAACTTCTATTCTGCAATTCACATATTGAAAAAATTGAATGTTCCTCATCATATTTCAAATTGCAATGATTATTGCATTATATTATGAATTATTGGAATTTTGTCTTTTTTTCAATTCGTGAGCCATATAAAAGACATTTTTATATGACTCAACAAGAGTGTGGAAAGTGCCATCTCAATTTTCTTAATTATATTTACAAAATATTACTGAGGCATTGCCTGGAATAATTGATTCAGAATTTTTTGTACATGTAAGTTTTCAGAATAATGCAGATTCTTGTCTACAATGAATCTAAAACAATTAACACATTTAGATAAACTCTAAATATACATTTGCTATGAGTGGAAATAGTTTTAGCAGGCTCAAGCATCTAAAACGTATTGCCCAGCTCTGGATACACTTTTTTTTCTCCTAGTGAATAGTAGTGAATCTTTAAATAAGTAAAAGTCCTGGAAGAAAATAGCAAAAGATATTTGTATTCTAAACCTATACTTGGATTATTGTTTCCTGCATGTAGGGCCTTTTAAATACAGTACATATGCTTTCCTGTTCCCTTTGCTAATTATTGGGAAAAAAATGTAAATAATGCATTTTTACTTTCCTTTAACAGATTCCCATTTACCTTTCCTTCTCTGAAAATCAATGTATATAGAGATACATGCATATACATACATATATGTATGTGTGTAGTTGTGTCTGTTAGATTTGTATTCTACTTTTCTTACAGTAGCTCAAGATAAGCAACTCATTTTTAGTAAGACTATTTCTTTCATTTTTCTCCAAGCAATAACCGTGGTTAAAGCTACAGCAGAATCTAGCTGTATTAACTTCTACACTTCATTATATCTGAACCCTTAATTACTTGCTTACATTACACCATGCTATTTCAAATATTCATGGGTTACACTTAAACTGACATTTCTTTTAAAGTTACGAAAGTATTATTCATAACTTGTGTGACTCCAAAACTACTAAATAACAGTACTAAGTATTTTCATTTCTGAAAGTAAGACCACCTGATTTCAAAACAACTACATATTAAACATGGTTTTTTTGTGTGTTTACAATCTAAACTCCATTTCTTTTATTGTGATTTAAAAAAAAAAGATTAATATGGGATGTATTAGTGACCTCATGAAATGGGACATAGTCTAGAATCTGGCTAAGTTTTTCCTACATAGTTAAGGGTGTGGTTGATTGTTCTTTTGATCAAAGAAGCTCTGAATTCTTATCAGTGATTTCAATCCAACATGCAGTAATTTGTTCTAGGTTTTGGTCATATTAAATAAGAGTTTCTGAAAAGAAAGACTGATAATCCCTCCTTATCTCAGTATTGACCACTTGCAGAGTATGTATTGTGTCTTTTTGATTCCTTTTTTATTGTTTTTTTTTAAATGGTATGTGAATATGGTTTATTTTTGTGTATCTATTAATGACTAATGAAACATATGCGAGCAAACCTCCAAGTTCAGAGAATACTACGAACTTCACAGTTCAGCTAGATAGTGACATTATTTATAACTGTTTGTTTTAACAGTTAGATTTGTACACTGTATTGCTGCTGGAAGCCTCTCCGAGTCTTCGGAGAGGGGCGGCATACAAATCTAATAAATAATAAATTATTATTATTGTTGTTGTTGTTGTTGTTGTTGTAGTTGTTGTTGTTGTTGTTGTTGTTGTTATTATTATTATTATTATTATTATTATTATTATTATTATTATTACTCTTCCTTTCTTGTTTCAAGAATGATGAGAGAACATATAATCCTGACTATTACATTATCTGGTCTGAATTATATTTTATTTTTTAAAATAGGTTTATTTAAACTAAACGAATCACTAATTTTTTGGAAATGTATAGCCAAGATATATATTTCTTATTTGTACCTGGACTATCATTAAGTATTGTACCTTATGATTCTTGATGAACTTATCTTTTCTTTTATATACACGGAGAGCAATACACGGAGACAAATTCCTTGTGTGTCCATTCACACTTGGCCAATAAAATTTCTATTCTATTCTATTCTACTCTATTCTATTCCATTCCATTCCATTCCATTCTATTCTATAATATGAAGGTATCAATAGTGCAGGAATCCCCACCATCTAGAATAGCTTGGAATAAAGTAAAATAAAGTAAAAGTACTGGAAATAAATATTCCATTTCCAAGATGGGACAGACATTTTTTTTATTAGAAGTAATTATTTTCATACATACATAGGTACACTGCCAAACTTAGTCCATTAAAATTCCTTAACACTGACAAATTTAGCAATATAATAATAATATAAAATGCTACATTGTTTCTGACAATGGTGTCTATTCTGTCTATATTAACATGACATCTGGGGACCATATGGGATCTTAAGATAGACTTTATATAGGAATCCTATTTCACTGCAATTCCATTGAGCCATTCTTGGATTATTTTTGTATGATTTGATTATTCATGAAGCAAATGGTAATTATTTCAAATCACCTGTGGATAAAGTAAGAAACTTGTGCTAGTCCCTTATATGTATGCATTTTATGTAATTAGTTCTCCTAAAAAATCAATATTGTAAATAGATTTTATCATAAGTTGGATTTTAGGTTTTTAGAAAGAATTTCTCTTTTCTTGAGCCAATTTTAACTTTTATCTAAAAATTTGAGCTAGGTAAATGTAAATATAAATTGACATTCTATAAATCTGATAAAATTAATTTTCAAGTCAAAAATTGCAGCTTTTTTTTCCCCAAAAGAAAGAAATGGTAATGGCCAATTGAAAATCCAAACAGGACATTTTAAATATTTTATAAATTACAATATAACTTTATTGTTAAAATTAGTTCTTTTCACACACACAAACACACACACATACACAGAGTTAGTCAATTTGATTCTTATGACAGGTAGATTGAACTCCAACTACATGTATAAAATATTAAGCATGATTGCAGACTAATTTGGGGAGAATTAAATGTGAGTAAAGTCAGTGCCATTGCCAATAGATTTGGCAATGGCACTGACTTTGGATGCAGTGGAACTGTGTACCTCTTTACTTTCATAAACTTTAACAAAATAGCGACTATTTATTTATTTATTTATTTATTTATTTATTTATTTATTATTTATATTTATATGCCGCCCACTCCTATAGGACTCCAATAGGACTCGTTTCTTAACAAACTGTTATTTTCTTCTCTTGTAAATCCTAACCAACATAACCAAGTGCTATCTTCATAATTAGTTGTTTCCTTAAAAAAGCAAAACAGAAAAATATGCCATTTATGAACTACTTTTTGAATATTTTTTCAGTTCAAATAATTATGGGAAATGATCATTCAAAAGCCCATTAGTTTATATGGATCTACGGTATTTGGAATTTTTTAGTCAGCAGCTTTTGAAATCTACACAATTGTTCTTCTGATCAATACAAAGAAAATAAGTCTAATGATAATAATAGTAATAATGGTACAGCAATTGAACACATTTGCTTATTTGAAGTTAATAGCATTTAAACACCCTTTGTGTACATTATTTGTTGATAATCTCATGAAAATGAAACCTTACAAAACTAAATTCTAAATAATTAATTAGAACACTATTTTTCAATATTTAATTTATATTAAATGAAGATTTAAAAAATATACCAAGGTAAAAATTTTGACTAAAATTGATGCAAAACTAAAAAATATATTAAGTGATTTATGTTTATAAACAACTGTGAAGGAAACCTGTCCAGTTTTATTTTATGGAACAAAGGCGAAAAGAAAAATAAGATCTACTTATCTCAAATCCTTTGTTTCAAAAAAATCATCAATGACAATACTTTATACTTTATAAGGATATTGATTGATCCTCAACTATTTATTTTTCAGTGATTAACAAATCAATGGAACCAATAGAGTGTAGTTTGTTAACAAAGTTCAAGATTATTTTGGAAGAACTACAAGATAATAAAGTGGTCAATGTTTCTTTTATGGAAAATAATTTCCTGTTTTTATAATTTCTCACCAGAAAAATTGGTGCAAGAGGACTTTTGCATGTATTGGTATACTCTTCACATTGAAATACATATAGATTATACTGTATCTGTGATTTATATCTGATTTTTTTAAATAATAATAATTATTATTATTATTATTGTTGTTGTTGTTGTTGTTGTTGTTGTTGTTGTAAGCCACCCAAACTGTACCTCCCCAAAAGGGAAATTTTGGTGGAAACTAGGCTGGGACTTACAGAGGCAAGTCGGATTCAGTTTATTTTCCCTTGTTTCTTAAGGGAAGCAATACTTCTGCCACTAAAAGACCCCTTCCACATAAGGAAACTAATATCAATATTTGGTGCCATAGGTCAAGTGAAATAGCTGCATTATTGCTTAATATTTCAGTTAATTCTGATTAACTGATGAAGTGTCTGGAATTTTTTAGTTTGAAAGTTATCTGAATCTTCTTGTTCAATAAGCTTCCAATTTTTATAAAGTTTTCCTACTTGGTATAACAGTGATGAATAGTTGCATGAATTAGCCATATAATTTATAATATATTTCTATAAACTTATAAAGTAAAAAGTATTATAATAGAAGATTTCTGCTCCAATTATTATTTATTTGGTATCAGGCCAATAAGATAATTACACATTGTAACTAAGCTCCCAACTAAAAGTGATTGGCTAAAACAAATTGAAATTATATTATGTTACTACAAAAGACAGGGCATAAAAATCTTGCAAAAAGTATCAATATATTGGTAGAAAAAAATTACAGACATATAGAAATTACTTTGTGATATGCACTACACTAGATTACATGTAGCCAAGGCTAGGAATCTAGAATTCCAAGTCAAGAATTTTGATCATAATAAATTAGGAAATTCGTCTCTCTTCTTTATTATTTCATTATCAAAAGTTCAGCTGTGTTTTTTGAATTTTTGAATTATTTAAATTATTAAAATGCTTAAATTATTATATATTGGGATAGGATACCATTTTAATTTTTTACTCTGTGATTAAAATTAAAGCTAATTAAAATAACAAGGCAGGAAATTGCAGCTAAATGGTGATAGTGGTCTGATAATATTATATGGTTATGATATTATGATTGGTCACATTGTCAGCCAGATGTTTAGACTAGATTTGGAATTTTTACCCATGTGTCAAGTTCTTCCCAAGGACCTGGGATAGGCAGATTTTATATTATTGTTACAGGAGAATACATATAGATGTATGAACATACATTTCAATACTAAAATCTTCTGCTACATTTAAATTCTCACTTTCATTGTATTTGTTAAAATCGAACTAACAAAACACACACAATATAAGATATTTCAGCTAATAAATACTAAAAGCAAAATGCAAAAGCCTATGAGCTTCTATACGAAAATAGCAAAAAACCTTTTTCCTAAGAACACCTACTACCCACAAAATTGAAGTATCTAAAAGTGTTATTGTAAGCTTGCTCTATCCAGATAAATTTATCCTTCACAAATACTTATCTTCAGGATCTAATTGTAGTGCAAGTACCATTTCATATATGACTTTTATATATAAAGTCATATACCTGTATATGATTTGTAAGTTAAACTATACATGAATTTATTTGTTCTTTGAATTTGTTCTCAATTTACACTAACTGGATTTAAATTTTTATACAAGAGAAAAAGTGGTTTTAAACATAGTTCCAAACTTACCCTTCATCCTTAATTGTTTTGCTGTTTGTGTTTTATAAAATCAGAACTTCTGTGCATGCAGAAAGTTTCTCTAATGCTGTACGTCAAGGACAACATTTATCACCCAAGAATCTGCTACTAGGGTCAAAGAGATACTAAAATGCCTAGATTCTAAAAATCTGAAACGGTTCTTTGATGTTCTGTTTATTATTATTATTATTATTATTATTATTATTATTATTGTTGTTGTTGTTGTTGTTGTTGTTGTTGTTGTTATATTGGTGGTCTTTGACTGTAATAAAGGTCTATTTATTTAATTTTTCAGAAACATTGTATTTATTTTTTGAGAGTTGAACAATTTGCAATTGAAATTGGAACAAAATCCACAAAGAGAAATATTACTGGTTACTATTAGATGTTAAAAAATTACATTAACCTATTTTGTGTATAACTTGAAAATAACCTCAAAATGTATCTTAACTAAAAAGAAAAGGGAGAAGATGAGACTTGCTACTTGCTGCAGCTATAACTCCTCATACAGAATGATGAATTCTAGTTTAATCCAGATGGCAAATGAAATAAAATAAAATGGGATGGGATGAAAGACAGTTAGTAAGGCAATTTTGTCAGGCTATTGTTCCCAAACTATGTATTTATGAGAACTGCATAAAAACAATTAAATTCAAATTCTGATTAAAAACAGATAACATCATTGCCGCAACGTTGTTTGTTGAGCGCTTGGAACCTCAAACGTTTTCCCCTTGTTTTACAAGAAGCACTGAGATATTCAAGAAGCACTACTGTAGCTTAGAACTATTTTTAAAAAAACACCCTTTTTTAAAATTTTGTTTGCCCAAATCAGATAAATGTTAGGGGTATTTTATTCATCATTTTTCTACTTATGTATATCGACATTTTCCACTTGAGTCTTCCTGGACTCCAAGTTGGGATGTCAAAAACTGTGCTTGCAGAAATGAAAGTATCCTCATTATGCAAATTTGGGTTTCACTGATAGGCATGTTCTGTTTTATAAATTACATCCTCTTGTCAGAAGTCAAATTGTATTTGAATAACTTCACGGAAATTGTCACCAAGATTTTCAATTGTGTGCCTTGTATGCCATTGTTGATTTAGTCAGAGAATTAAAAAATGGACATATGTTGATTTTTAAACGTGTGCATGATTGTTTTGTCATAAATGTTATTTAAATGAAGCCTAGATGCATCTGTAATTTTTTCTGTTTATTTTCGTAAAGTTTGGCATTAAATATATGTAAATCTTTATATTTAATAAACTATGATAAATCACACCAGTTGCTGTATATTTTAGTTTTAACAAGTTTGCTGCCTACAAACATAAGGAAAAAGAATTCCTGTAGGGTAAAATAAATATACATGTTCTGAAAATAATAATAAATCTAAAAGTTAAAATGAACTGAATACAATTTATGAAAATTATTTAAATCTTGTATAAAAGATTGCTTTCCTTATTTACATTCTCATAAAATTTACTAATAAATACACATCCAACTTTCAAATGTTTCCTTTGTTAATAAAAAGACTGAACAGAACTCCAATATAAAATGAAATGCTTTTAATTTTGAAAATAATACATCACCTTTAAAAAAGGATAGATGAGAGAAGATGTTACCAAAAAGCTGGGTCCTTTGCACAATGCTTCTACTGATGTCAGGTTTCAAAATGAGTAATCTTGCAGCTGGCAGAATGTTTGATGTTAAGGACAGTGAGAAAGAGTGAAATGCTAAATCAAGTGGGTTTAAAAAAAAAAAAACATATTATTCTTGTGAAGACAATATAAAATCATTGGAGTCTTTTTTATTTCCCCCAAACCCTTTCATTCCTATTTTACTCAAAGGAAGAAAGCATAAAGAGGATAAAGAAAATGTGGAATTTCTTAAAATAAAATGTTATTATGTCTGTTTTTATTAAACAATTACACCAGTGATGCAAATGGAGCCTGGCTGAATATAAGAAATGTATTTTCCAACCACTGGCATTCATCATATTTGTTCAGCTCATATGAATATACAACAAATTCCTGATACGGCTTTCTAGAGCCATTTGACTGAGTTTTAAACCCTTGACAGTAACAAATACAAATTGCACCACCAGCCCCCAAAAATTGTTGGGGCTAATTTTAATATTAATGAATTCTTTACAACTTCAGTTCAGCAGTTTCGATTAAGCTTTAATTAGTAGCCAGAGGGGAATCCAAAACAAAAATAAGGAGTTGAATTGCTAATTAAGTTACTTTGATGAGGTAGAGTTTTAGTAAAGGACTCATTGTTGTTGCCTGTGCAGGTTCTGACAAGCTAAAAATACTAAAGATTATCATTATTGTAACTAACATCATACGTTACCACCAGATTTTCTGCAAGAAGAAGACAGTTCATTAGAGTGCAACACTTTGGCCTGTCAGAAAAAGAATTAAAGCCTTGTTAATAAGATAGCAGTGCCTGGGAATGAGAGGCCAAAGCAAACAGACATTGGCTTTAACTCTGAATAGTGGTAAATTATCTCATTACGTAAACGTAAATTACGTTTGAAGCCAAGGTACCTGCATGGTTAAGCAATGCCCTCTTTGAAAGTACTGTACCCAACAACATGGCTGTTTGTTTGAGATGGACAGTGTTGCATAATCTTTTCCATTACACATGGGTGACATTGTACAGCCTTTTGATAAGAGTATGAATTAAAAAAAATCCCCCCCATTGCTCCTTTGTAATCACATTACATTGGGAAACACATCCATAAAATCCCTTAAAATGGGATTCTGTAATATCAGTTTCGGTTTGATATAGGTCAGTAGCTTAGCCTGCTTATATTTTTATCAAAAGGTTTCTTAAATAGGGGAATTTGCAAACATTTTTAATTTTAGAAATATAAACATGTGCTTCCGAAGCTTCTAAAAGAGCCGTAATTATTACCAACAAATTGTTTCAGTTATGGCAGTTTGACCAAGACACAACACACACAAGCATACCTACAAATCTGCCATACCTCGGGAAGGATTGTGTAATATAATCTGATCTGTCTATACTTTGATATTTTCTATAATTTGTATTTTATCCTTTTTGCTTAAGGTTTCAAAGCCCACATACCCAATAACTAAAGGATAAGAAGAGACAGAAAAATAAATTATATTGTTTCTAGGGTATTAAATATAAGCCTGGCTATCACAGCTACATTCCACTAGCGAATTGTAATCAGGTACTTTGACTTAACACAGTTTTGTTTTATAATCAGAATGGGGCTGTATGTTGGAAAACCTATCTGCCTGTGTCTTAGGGGTTTCATACCTTGGTAAAAAATCTGAAAAACCATTGTATAATACTTTAAATCTATCCATTGTAATGTACCGCCAATAGTGAAAACCCATATCAAACTTTCCTCATAAATGTGGCCAGATGATTATACACATTATCACTAAAGCAAAAAGAAAGAATCAAGGAATTAGAATGCAGCAGATTCTGCAGGATAACTTTGGCTAAATCTTCTTTTAATGCATAGTTTTGCAATTTTCTTTCACTCAGCATGAAACTGATTAAAAGCTGCTCATAAGAAAAGGCTTTACGCAAACAGATGTATTGTTTAATATATTTACATCTCTAAGTGGTTGAGAATGTGAACTGAAATACAGCATGGTATGAGTTGGTAAAAAAGGAAACATTGTAAGGTAGTTTTTGAATAGATCATTCAATTTTTTTCTTCTTCCATTGCCCTTGACCAACTATGCAAAATCTGTTAAACGGTGCATAGTGCATCATAAGATAACTTAAAAATGCAGTTTATTTAGATGTATTCTGAAATCATAATTGAGCTAACAAGGAGTAAGTTCTTGTTAAGAATATATTTTAATAGGTAAGCGACCTTCTATTGATATTTTTTCTTAACATGAAATAGTTCATCAAAAAAATTGAACATCTCTTTTCCTAGTCTATTGCAATCAGATTTTTATGTCTCAGGATAAGCCAGGTTGAAACAATTTGACTTTGATTAAAACAATGCAAACCTTCTAAGCCAAGCGCTTTGTTATTAAATTGTATATTGCATGATTAAATCAACTGTATTAACTATATCTAAATACATAATGTTATTAGCCTGGAACCACACCAGTTTTCTTTGTAAAAGTTATGGTTATAGTTGCTGTTTATAATTGTTGCTAAGGTTAATAAAACAAAAGTAGAAATATTTTAACTTCATTATCTTTTTACTTTACACAACCTTTTAAATCAATAAGTCCATCCTCAAAATCCAGTGTGGAATAGGTGAAAAAGCAGCCGCAAGCTAATTGGAGAGGACACAAAAAATTCCTATTCGGCCCCCAAGGGTGACCCCCATTAAAGCACACTATAAGATAGAGGAGGGCAGGCAGATTTTCGCTCTTCTGAAGGAGGAGGCCCTTGCTGCTGCCCTATTTATAGGGCATGCCTGGGACGAACCCAACCTCCCATGAGGCCACCGCCAACAACAGCGGTCTTGCGATGTTTGCATGACTGCCGCCCCCACCATGGGCGTGAGCACCGGAGCCGTGTTTTCCTGACTCCAGTGCAACTTTTGGTCACCAGATAAGTCCACCGGCTGTGCAATTTTCATGATTCTTGACAAATGTATCTTTTCTTTTAAGTACGCTGAGAGGATATGCACCAAAGACAAATTCCTTATGTGTCCAATCACACTTGGCCAATAAAGAAATCTATTCTATTCTATTCTATTCTATTCTAGTCTAGTCTAGTCTAGTCTAGTCTAGTCTAGTCTAGTCTAGTCTAGTCTAGTCCACTCTACTCTACTCTACTCTACTCTACTCTACTCTAGCCTACTCTAGTCTAGTCTAGTCTAGTCTAGCCTAGCCTAGCCTAGCCTAGCATAGCATAGCATAGCATAGCATAGTCTACTCTAGTCTAGTCTTCACCAATTATGAAGCTAGCTTGCTACCATTGATGGGAAGCAGTTATCCCTGTTTGGAAGTCAATAGCTTGGTGCATGGTGAGACTCTTTCTATGAATATATGGGTTTCTCCAGTCATATTTTGTTCAGAGATTCTCCACTGAGCCCTTTCCATTATAGCAATATCAAAAGCATTTCAATCTTTTTAGAATCTGCCCATTTTGCATTTTATAATTCTGATATTCTCCCATCATCTGTAAAAGCTTTTTAACAGAAAAACAGGAAGAAATATCTTTCAAAGCCATATTAGCTCAGACACATTTAAAGTGAAGGTTTGATCAGGTTATGCAAAGGATACTCTCCACAATAACTGTAGCATTCGCATTTACCCTCATGGTGATACAGTATATATTAAGAAATAGCATTGCTTGATAGATGGTAGGAGTCTGTGTTTGCTGGCAAGAATTTTGAAGAATCCTCAATGACTATTCACAAGCCTTATGTCGGTATACACAGCCCAATAGCTCCTGAGGGGCTTCTTTCTTCTAGCAAGAGCAACTTAATTAACAAGGTATTGAAAGCTTAGTGTTATGTCCACACTGGGAATCCTGACTTATGATTTCCAAACAACGCAGGAATTGTAATTCAATTTAAGGGACACAAGAAATTAAAAAGCCTGGCTCAGATGTAATACTAGCTTTTCAACTCCATTTTCTATAGCTCAGTAGTACAATTATTAAAACCAAACAAAATGTCACAAAAGAACACGAAAAGAATGGGATGATCCAGAATTTTTTCTCAGGAAAATTTTACCTGAGGGATAGAAATTGCCAAGAATGGTAGGCCATCAACTCTGGAATGTTCTTTCTGGGGAATCCTACTTGGTGCCAACTTTACTGTATTTCTAATTGTCAGGAAATATCAGCGGGTTCTTTATCCTCCAAGCCTTTTAATATAGATTTAATATGGTATGTATTTTTATCTATCTATCTATCTATCTATCTATCTATCTATCTATCTATCTATCTATTTTGTCCAATACACAATACATATAGAAGAGAATAGACATGAGGTAATATATATAAAGAAAAATATAAAAATAGAGGAGAAGATATATGAAAGGGAAAAAAAATATATGATATATGAGATAAAGGAAAGACAATTGGACAGGGGACGAAAGGCACACTAGTGCACTTATGTACGCCCCTTACTGACCTCTTAGGAACCTGGAGAGGTCAATCATGGATAGTCTAAGGGAGAAATGTTGGGGGTTAGGGGTTGACACTATTGAGTCTGGTAATGAGTTCCATGCTTCGACAACTCGATTGTTAAAGTCATATTTTTTACAGTCAAGTTTGGAACGGTTAATATTAAGTTTGAATCTGTTGCATGCTCTTGTGTTGTTGCGGTTGAAGCTGAAGTAGTCATTGACAGGTAGGACGTTGCAGCATATGATCTTGTGGGCGATGCTTAAATCGTGTTTTAGGCGTCGTAGTTCTAAGCTTTCTAGACCCAGGATTGTTAGTCTATTTTCGTAGGGTATTCTGTTTCAAGTGGAGGAGTGAAGAGATCTTCTGGTGAAATATCTTTGGATGTTTTCAAGGGTGTTGATGTCTGAAATGTGGTATGAGTTCCAGACAGATGAGCTGTATTCAAGGATGGGTCTGGCAAAAGTTTTGTAGGCTCTTGTGAGTAATGTGAGATTGCTGGAGCAGAAGCTATGTAGGATCAGGTTAACAACTCTAGAAGCCTTTTTGGCGATATTGTTGCAGTGGGCTTTAGCACTTAGGTCATTTGATATTAGTATTCCAAGGTCTTTTACTGAGTGTGCGTTGGCTGTGAGAATTTGTTTATTCAGTTTATATATGAAGTTAGGATTCTTTTTGCCGATGTGGAGGGTAGAGTATTTGTTGGTTGATATTTGAAGTTGTCAGGTGTTAGACCAATCTGAGAAAAAGTCGAGGTCTTTTTAGAGAGTAAATGTGTTTTCTGTGGTGTTGAAAAGTTTTACATTGTCGGCAAAAAAAACACAGTTGCTTGTGATATGATGGCAGAGGTCGTTGATGCAGAGAATGAAAAGAGTAGGACCTAGTAAGCTGCCCTGGGGAACACCATTTTTGACAGGGATGGGGGTGGAAATAGCACTTCCAATTTTGACAACTTGTTGCCTGTTTGACAGGAATGCAGTAATCCAGCTGTGGAGGAATCCTGAGATACCATAGGATTTGAGTTTTAGGAGTAGTTTGTCGTGGACCACTGAGTCGAAGGCTTTGCAAAAGTCAATATAAATTGCATCAATGGATTTTCCTTGATCTAGGTGGGTAGTCCAAATGTTTTTGCAGTGAAGTAGTTGTAGGTTGCAGGATAATTTCTTCCTGAATCCAAATTGTTTGTTAGAGAGTAGGTTATTAGATTCTAAATAAAGGGTGATTGATTGATTTATAATTGATACCATGATTTTACGTGAGACGCAGCATAGTGATATTGGTCTGTAGTTGTCAACAAGAGAAGAGTCTCCTTTTTTGAAGATTGGGATGACTATTGCTTTTGACCATAGCTTGGGGGGTGTGCTGGTTCTGAAGGATTTTTGGAAGATAATGCTTAGAGGTTCAGCTATAGCAGAAGAAAGCTTTTTTAGGAAGTATGCACAAAGACCGTCTGGTCTGACTGATAGGGAAGGTTTGAGGTCACAGATTGCACATATATATTTAGTTAGAAACATAGAAACATAGAAGTCTGACGGCAGAAAAAGACCTCATGGTCCATCTAGTCTGCCCTTATACTATTTTCTGTATTTTATCTTAGGATGGATATATGTTTATCCCAGGCATGTTTAAATTCAGTTACTGTGGATTTATCTACCACGTCTGCTGGAAGTTTGTTCCAAGGATCTACTACTCTTTCAGTAAAATAATATTTTCTCATGTTGCTTTTGATCTTTCCCCCAACTAACTTCAGATTGTGTCCCCTTGTTCTTGTGTTCACTTTCCTATTAAAAACACTTCCCTCCTGAACCTTATTTAACCCTTTAATATATTTAAATGTTTCGATCATGTCCCCCCTTTTCCTTCTGTCCTCCAGACTATACAGATTGAGTTCATTAAGTCTTTCCTGATACATTTTATGCTTAAGACCTTCCACCATTCTTGTAGCCGGTCTTTGGACCCGTTCAATTTTGTCAATATCTTTTTGTAGGTGAGGTCTCCAGAACTGAACACAGTATTCCAAATGTGGTCTCACCAGCATTCTATATAGCGGGATCATAATTTCCCTCTTCCTGCTTGTTATACCTCTAGTTATGCAGCCAAGCATCCTACTTGCTTTCCCTACCGCCTGACTGCACTGTTCACCCATTTTGAGACTGTCAGAAATCATTACCCCTAAATCCTTTTCTTTTGAAGTATTTGCTAACACAGAACTGCCAATACAATACTCAGATTGAGGATTCCTTTTCCCCAAGTGCATTATTTTACATTTGGAAACATTAAACTGCAGTTTCCATTGCTTTGACCATTTATCTAGTAAAGCTAAATCATTTACCATATTACAGACCCCTCCAGGAATATCAACCCTATTGCACACTTTAGAGTCATCGGCAAATAGGCAAACTTTCCCTACCAAACCTTCCCCTATGTCACTCACAAACATATTAAAAAGAATAGGACCCAGAACAGACCCTTGTGGCACACCGCTTGTAACCTGACTCTGCTCAGAATACTCGCCATTAACAATGACTCTCTGATGTCTATGCTCTTCAGCCAGCTGCAAATCCATTGAACTATCCAGGGATTAAGTCCAATCTTCACTAATTTATCTATCAGCTCTTTATGTGGAACCATATCAAAGGCTTTGCTGAAGTCCAGGTAGGCAATATCCATGGCACCACCTTCATCCAACACCTTTGTGACATAGTCAAAGAAATCAATGAGATTAGTCTGACATGATTTGCCTTCAGTAAAGCCATGCTGATTTGGGTCCAATAAGTTATTGTTTTTTAGGTGCTGATTTATCCTCTTTTTGAGTAGAGTCTCCATCATTTTAACTACAACTGATGTCAAGCTAACTGGCCTGTAGTTACCAGCTTCTTCTCTACTGCCCTTCTTGTGAATAGGCACAACACTGGCCATTCTCCAATCCTCAGGAACTTCTCCTGTTAACAAGGATTGGTTAAACAAATCAGTCAGGGGGGTAGTAATGACAGATCTGAGTTCTTTAAGAACTCTGGGGTGGATGCCATCTGGACCCATTGCCTTATTTATCTTTAATCATTCAAGTTCTTCTAAGACATCGGCTTCTAAGATCACTGGAGCTGAATCCGTACAGCTGGAAGCAATGCTATATCCCTCTATAGTATTATTTTGTACGGTGTCTTTTGAGAAAACTGAACAGAAGTAGCTATTGAAATGGTCAGCGATCTCCTTATTCCCATTAATGCATGTATTATTCCCGGTACTAAGTTTCGTGATGCTGCAGTTTTTCTTCTTATTGTCACTAATATATCTGAAGAAGGTTTTATCCCCCTTCTTTACAGATTTGGCAATTTCTTCCTCTTTTGAGGTTTTAGCAGCATATATTATCTGTTTCGCCTCCTTCTGTCTCATTTTATACATCTCCCTATCAGCTATACTTCCAGACTCTTCATACCTCCTATAGGCAGCCTTTTTTTCATTGACTATAGCCCTTACATCATTGCTAAACCATAGCGGTTTCTTCTTCCTTTTACCTTTAGTTATTTGTCTTACATACAGTCCAGTGGCTTTTAAGATGGCCTTTTTTAATACAGTCCACTGGGTGCTCACTCCTGCCATTTTATCCCTCCCCTTTAATTCATTAAAAGGGAGGGATAAAATGGCAGGAGTGAGCACCCAGTGGTGTAATTAGTTAATAATTATTTAACCAGTTAATAATTAAGAAAAATCAGAGAATGAATATGCATATATTTATATAAGCGTGTTTACTCTATGTGTGCATGCACACACATATACAAGAATCGATTCGATTTTGGCCTTTAATAATTTAATATAAAGTTGATTTGTTACTAAGTATTGACAAAAATGGAACATTTAGGATTGTAACATTTGATAATCACTTCAAATAATCTAGATGATTCTGAAGCTCAAGTTTCCAAAGCAATATTTTAATAGATGTTAAAGTTGTAAATAATACCAATGTAACTTTGTGGATTTCTTGTTTTAAAAGAAAAACCCTTTTTTGTCCCTTAACATAGAATACAATAACCAATTAAACCTTATCATTCAAAAATTAACCTATAGTAAAAAATCAAACCTTTCAAATCTCTGCCTTCTGTTTGTTTCTTTATAATATAACCTGTTACTGATTCATTATATTGGGAAAGTTTAGTTTTGAAGATCAGCGTGGTTTTTTAAATAGTCAATTAAACAATTGAAAACAAGGTATTTCACCACCCCTATTATCCCCTTCACCTATGGGCTACCATGACTATGATTACTTTCCTGTTTAGTGTGCAGCTGTCAAAACTTTGAAGCTAGTAGCTTTGTGACGTCCAAGGTAACTTTCAAAGATTACTAAGTGATCAGTTTAATCAAAGATTACCTGTATGCAAGATTATATAGAATACTACATGTCATAGAATGAAATACAGAATGAGTCCACCGATATTTTAAGATTACACCTGCTAAAATTCATTTGTGCAAATTCATTTAAATAGAAAAAATATCAGTTGTCGTATAGATTTCGGTCAGAAATACATTGTTACTTTGGCCTGTTATTTTAATATTTTAATGTCTTGAACATATAACATATAAGAAGAGAAATCTTGAATATATGCTCAAATTTTATCCTAGCATATCGACATTCATGTATCTGAATAAGAAAGTTCAGTATGAGAGATGTCAAACATTCACAAACACATACTTCAGAAAAGATGTATTCAGAAGGATGAAGACAATAGAAAACCCAAGAAGCCTTCAAACAATCATGTCCATCATCTCTTTATCACAAAAAGTTCTTTTTGAGTTAAGATGACGCATTACAACATACCTGTCATGCATTACTCAGATTACTGTCAGAAGAGCTCTCGTTGGCATAATTTATATCATTCTTTTTTTTTAAGGTTTGTTATGCAGAGTTTCAAGTGAAATAATTTTCCAAGTTCAGCTGAATGCAAAATCTTTCTGTTGTAGAGTAACTTAAATTGTTTCTGATGCTAGAGCTTGGTCAGATTCCTTTGCCTGTTGGATGAAGCCTAGATATCCAATCTTAATATAAAGATAATCCCCAATGGAAGTTAAATTGAGACTGGTAAATATTTTGCTTTCCTTCTCTATATAGAAGAAGAACAAGAAAATAATGTAAT
Source organism: Erythrolamprus reginae (assembly GCF_031021105.1). Lineage (NCBI taxonomy): Eukaryota > Metazoa > Chordata > Lepidosauria > Squamata > Dipsadidae > Erythrolamprus > Erythrolamprus reginae. Next base: position 99,648,525 of record NC_091953.1, on the reverse strand, counting down.
TATATGTTTAATGTTTTTTTTGCAATCATGGCAGTTGGGCAGTGAATGTTTAGAAAAGAAACAAATTTCTTCTATATCTTATTCTTACCTATCATTAGGTAAGAATAATAATTAAAGGTCATTAAAAAATATTCTTTTTGTTTATTGTTAATGGGCAGCTTTGTGGGATAGAACATAATAGTCAAAATATAGCATACATACCTACTGAGATTTTTTTTTAAATCCAAGCAAATAAATATTTTAATGACCCTCTCACAGTACTTTTCTTTCTTTTTTTAGAAAAAAAAATCGAACCAAATCATTAATAATAAACTATGACTTCATTAGAATGTCCCACCTAACTGGAATACAGAAGAATGTGTCAATAATTGGCAAAGGTTTGTCTTTCATTAATTAACACCTTTGTATGAATACAAACTTGTTATCCTCACGTTTCATAGGTGAAATATTACCATAAAATGGAAGGATAAGTATTTTTTCTTTAAAAAGTTGTTTTCAACCATTTGCAGGACTGACATTTCTTTTTTTTTAATTAGAATGTATAATTTTAAAATAACAAATTTCCTGTTGCATCATTTACTTAAACATGGATCCAAAGTTCGATTGGGATGGCTAAAGAATACCATATTCAAAGAGAGAAATTAGGAATGCTTATTGCAGAAGAGCCGGAGTAACGACACGGACACAAGAGCTGGATTTAAAACTGGGTCATTTTTATTAAAATAAATTAGCATAATTTATTTAAATAAATCAGCATAATTAACATAACTAACTATGACCCAAACAATGGACCTGCAGGGTCAAACAAATGCTTCCGGGGCGGAAAATGACGTAATATAAACTTCCTGGGCAACTTATGGGCGAAGTTCCATGCTAGTCCAGGTGAGGGACCCCTCCCTCACCTGAGACCCTGCCATGCACTTGCATGTGGGAGGTCCCGCCGGCTAACCCCTAACAGGGGAATTAAATGTGCGGGACCCCAAGACAGGTTCCCCCCAAACTGCTCAGGTTGTCAACACCACAAGCTTGGATAGAACCTGTCAATCATCCCCAAAGATGCCCAACGGAGAACACGCAGTTGCTAAACCACCCCCAGTTTTCCGCCCCTAACCTGCCTACCCAAATGACCAAAGGTAAGCCAATTAGCCTAATAGGTGCAAGCACCCCCTAACCGCTTATCCTTCTCCACAGTGTGGAATAGGCGAAAAAACGGTCCGACTAAACGGTCAGACCGCCAAAAATTCCTATTCGGCCCCCTAGGGCGACCCAAAATAGCACACTGTAAAATAGGGAGGACGGGTGGGTGTCTGCTCAGATGAAGCGTCCGGGTGGAAAAGGCCGAGCCCGGGCCTGCACGCCCTTTTATAGGGCCGGCAGGCCCCGCCTGGACGCGTCACCGATCAGGCCAATGTGGCCTGATCATCGGCCGAAGTCTCGCAATCTCGTGAGACTTCGGCCAAAACCAACATGGCGGCTACGCCATGTGTCCGGTCTCCCCGTTGCCTTGCCGCAAAAGGCACCGGCGGGTAAGTCCGCCGGCGCTATTTTTAGAACAGTGCTTATGTAGCAATATTTCAACTATTAAAATGCCTATATGTCATTAATAGAAGTCTTGAAACTCATGGAATACTGCTTTCGTGCAGTCTCCTTGTAAGATATTGCCATCTGAAGTAGATGTGAGCAATCTCCTGTATTTTCTTTATTCAGAGAATTTCAAAGGAACTGGTATGTTCACCAGATCCTTGATTTTTACTGCAATCACAGCTTCCATCGTCAATTCACCAACTTTCCCTAGAAGTCAGTCTATCTATTTTTAATCTATGCTCTTATCAATTTAAATAAAAAAATGAAATAGATACAACATAAATATTCCAGAAACTACCCAACATTTAATAAACATAGTACTAAAAAAAATCAGTGACTCGGAATGCCACTTACATAATTTTACTTTTATTTATTTATTTATTTTTATTTATTATTAGAGTTGAAAGGGACCTTGCAGGTCATCAAGTCCAACCCCCTGCCTAGGCAGGAAATCCTACAGCACCCCAGCCAAATGACAGTCCAATTTCCTCTTGAAAGTGTCCAGAGTTGGGAGTAGGCCGTTCCACTGGTTGATCTCTCTGATCATCAGGAAGTTCTTCCTTATTTCCAGGTTGAATCTCTCCTTCATCAGCTTCCAACCATTGTTCCATGTCTGGCCCACTGGTGCCCTGGAAAATAGTGTGGCCACCTCCTCTCTGTGGCAACCCCTCAAGTAGCTGTACACTGCTATCATGTCCCCCCTGGCCCTTCTTTTCTCAAGGCTATCCGTACCCAGTTCAAGCAATCTCTCTCTCTTTTGCATCAGATGCAGACCCTTGAATTATTTGCATATTCAGGGAGATATTTAATAAAGATTTTATTAGGTAAGATGTGTCACTAAATGGGTACATCATAATTATTATTAAATTGTTTGGAATATAATGTGAATATTATGAAATTATCACATGAATCTCATTATGCTTCTATACTTACTTATAGAATGCCTTTAAATTTTATTGGTCAAGTCCTGTTATTCAACTGATTACTTTTACAACTTAAAATTTTCTCTGTGTCTGATTGTTTAAGTTTTAAACATGCAATTTTTAGCTCTTACTTGCTTTTTGTTAATCCTGAACAAAGCAAGACAGGATTGTCCTTGCCCTCTTTTTTAAAAATAAAGACATTTGTTCTCCTTTATCTTTTCAGCACCTCAGTTATTCTGAAAAATTACTCAGAGACCATATCTGAAGACTTGGCTAGAGCATCAAGTACAGCATGTGTTCCAATATTTAAGGAATTTCCATAAAGTAAAGGGAGTCAACCTATTCTCCAAAGTACCTGAAGGCAGTACAACATGCAATGACTGGAAATTAATCAAGGAGACAACCAACCTAGAACTAAGGAGAAATTTCTTGACACTGAGAACAATGAATCAATGGAACAACTTGCCTCCAGACATTTGAGTGCTCCAACACTGGAAGTTTTAAAGAAGAGATTAAACAATGATTTGTTTGAAATGGTATAAGATTTCCTGCCTGGGCATGGGATTGTGCCTCCAAGGTCCTTTCCAACTCTGTTATTCTATTCTATTGTCTTGTCTTTCAAAGATGAATATGTTCTATCAGTAGTTTCCAAAGTTCATCTAAGGTTATCTGGAGATTTAAAATTCCTCAAATAAATAGGAATTCCCTTACCATGTTTTTATTTATTTATTTACCTCAAGTATCAGTCTCACTTCTTCATTCTTATAATCACACTTTCCTCTAGTTTTCCTAGAGAACTGAGGCCAAACATAACTTGAGTAGCTTTTCCTTTCTTGGATACCTATTAGCATTTTGAACAGATGGCACATTGATTCATTTTTCTTTCTTTTAGTTTGAACATATGTGAAGAAGCCTTTTCTGTTATTCTTAACTTCCTTTGCCAACCTCAGCTTATTCTCATCTTTTAAATTTCCCAACATTCTTGAGTCATTCTGGACAATCTTACTGCTATTCTATTCATGATTTGTCCTCTTTACAAGTCCAGTTAGAGTGATTTCCAACACATTCTTGCGTAGCTATGTTAGTTTTAGTTCTTTTCTTTAGGTTGATCTATACAAATTTGTACTTGGAGGATGTATTTAGTGAAGCATTAAAAGGGAGATTTGGGAACTAATAGTTACAGATGCAGTGAAATAAATATGTACCATTACATCTTAATTTAGTAAATGCAAGATGCTATTTTATCCTAGGCATAATTATTTAAATTCCTTCAAGATTAAAGAGTTGACAATTATAAAAGGGCTAATAGCTAGATAAAGTACTGTTCATCATTATTTCAATTTATTAATCCTACAATTGTCTGGTACTGACATATACTTAAGCTATACACCATGTAGATATTACAAACACCTTTTATTATATATGGTTAAAAATAAGATCTAAAAGATTATGTTTCAAAGATTTTTAAAGAACTATGAATAACTCTGTGCCGCTTACCTACTTTAATCTTTGCAAATGTTCAGCAAAATTATTTTTCAGAAGAAGACCTAGGATGGTAAATTGAAACTTTATGAACATTTTGGATTACATTTTTAGAGGGAGCATTATAAATTCCATACTGAATTTAGAGGGAAAACAAGGTAGCAGCAGCATCCACTTGAATCAGGAGAATCAATATGGGCATTCAAAAAATTCAATATGGCAGCTATCCCTAGGTAATCAAAATCTTACTCTGTGTGGTTGCAACCACAATTTTGACATTCCACTCAGCAAGGAAGTCCCTGATCACTAGGATAGAATAGTCCTCAACTCTGAAAAGGCTAACTTGCTACAAATCTCAATAATTCTGTTGAAAACAACAAGCAAAATACTTATTTTTATTTATTTATTTATTTATTTATTTTGTCAAACAATTATAGGGTGATAATTTGTACAAATAAAACATTAGATAAGTAATGATAAAAAGTAACAAAAGAAGACGATAGGACAGGGACGGTAGGCACAGTGGTGCGCTTATGCACGCCCTTTACAGACCTCTTAGAAATACATTATTAAATGAAAACACTTTATACGCTAAACAGATGGATTTAGTTTCCAGACCACAAGTCCTGCTCCTTCAATAAAGTACTAAACCTTGTGCTATAAAATGCATGCATGTATCATTGTGATTTTTGTTTTTTTGAAAAATAAAACAAGCACAACAGCAGTGCATTAAAACACACATTCTAATTTTATCCACCCAAAAGATTAAAACGGGGAGTGCTGGTAGGAATCAGCCTCCTCTTTTAGAGAAAAATTATATTGTCATACTTCCTATAGACTTCAATAGCTCCAAAATGTTTTTCTTAGTCTTACTTTACTCTTAGATTACTTAGATTTTCTTAGTCTTACTTTACTCTTTACTTACTTAGATTTTCTTAGTCTTACTTTACTCTTAGATCACTCTTACTGGCTACAATAAGAGCTGTGGTAGTGCAGTGGTTAGAGTGCAATACTGCAGGATGCTTCTGCTGACTGTCTGCTGACTGCAATTTGGCAATTCAAATGTTTATTTATTTATTTAATAAATAATAATAAATAATAATAAATAAATTTGTTGTCATTGTCAAAACAACGAATTGTCATTGGCAATGAAAGTCGTGTGACACCCAGAGACCAGTCCCACCATACATAAAATCAGAAAAGGTAAATTTAAAAATAGAATAAAATGTCCCACCCACTACAAATTCCCCACCCTGAACCACTCAACCATCTACATGACAAACCGAGTAATATTGTCCAACAGTTCACTGATGGTGACCCTTTAGTTCGTTGTTAAGTGCGAGAATAGCTCTGAGATAAAAACTATTCAGGAAACATGTGGTAACAAAGTAACAAAAGAAGACGATAGGACAGGGATGGTAGGCACAGTTGTTCTAGTTGTTCTGCATCTTCTGCCAGAAGGCAACAGTTCAAAGAGATTGTAAGCAGGATGAGAAGAGTCTTTGAGAATAGTATGCAACTTCCTAGAACAGCGAGATGTGAAGATGTCATCCAGGGCAGGTAGCTGGAGCCCAATGATGTTCTGGGCAGTTTTAATAATTCTCTGTAGAGCTTTTTTGTTCACTATAGAGCTGCTACCATACCAATCTAGAATGCCGTATGTCAGGACACTCTCAATGGTGCTGCGATAGTAGGAGAACAGTAGATGGCTGTTTGTTTGTTTGTTTGTTTGTTTGTTTGTTTGTTTGTTTATTTATTTATTTATTTCAATACACAATGAGGGTTTTAGTGGGTATATATATGTTTTTGCTGAATTTTTAAAATTAAGGGAGACTAGGATAGCACTATGCTCAAATATTTAATGTCAGCCATACAGGTATATCCTATCCTACCATAAAATATAGGACATAATAAAATTAGATGGAGAAAAATCGAGCACGCAAATCTGTTTCAATGGAATGAACAATTTATTTTACTCTTTCTCTTTTGCTCTCTCCTTTTTTTAAAAAAAATTGCAATGTCACAAAAAGCTTGGGGGATTTTATTACAGGAAACCATAACAAAGCTAGCTTGTGAAGTTCTGAAGAAGGTTTTTAAAAGGTTCCAAAATTTTAATTTACTCTGAATTAATTACTAGTTAATTATATTTGAATTGATCTCAAAATGTTCACTTCCAAATTGGTATATTGAAGCAGATTTAGAAATGGTTCACTGGAGAAAAAGCAAACATTTTTCAAAAAGAAGTCAAGACTTTTTTTTTTTGGAAAACTCCTTTTTTGAAGGTAGGATCACTTTTGGACTGAAAAAAAAAGTCTAATTGTTATTTTTGGCTAATACTGTTCATATTTTAGAAACGTCAAGATGTCTCAATGAGACATTGGCAAGCCACTCTGAAGCCTTGGCAATACTGGTCAGTATCTCAGTTTCTTAGCAACAGATTTATATGAACATGACCCTATAATATTTTATCTGTAAAGGCACTAGGTCAATCATGCTGGCATATTCTGTGATGCTCCTGACCACCTGGCATCAGGTCATGAAGAATCTTCTTTCACCGTAGTCAACATAAGACTACCGTTTCTCGACATTTTCATTCTAATGCACTCCAGCTTCAGTCTTTTGTAAAGACATTGACCATATGATCATGATCAAATAGCAAACAACTTACAATTTCCAGAGCTGCCAAATAGCGAATCAACCTTTATAATTAAAGGTGACAAGCTGACAAGAAAAATAAATGTAAAATTGTATATGTATATGAATGTTTATGTCAGATTACCGTCTGTGCAGTTGTTTTCTTTTTGTCAATAGCCAAAGGCTCATTTCTCAGTACCAGGAGCATGTTTTTCTATCAGGGCCTTAAGACAGTTCCCCTTCGCCCTAGTGAATCTGCTGATTAATTTTGGATGCTCTTCTTAATTAACACCCCAAAGGAAGTCTAGATTTTCTACCCTATATTCATTGTAAACCAATTGAATCTGAAGAATGATGACCCAAGGAGACAGGCCGACTCCATTCAAATGGCATTAGAAGAACACAGAAGTCAAGTCAAGGACTTGTCAGGCAGTGCCTAGGGAAAATGTAGGCCTTTAATCAGGGCAGAAGTGAGATTCATATTAGTCCAATTGTGTTTATTGCTGATAAAGAGGGTTGGGACGAATGCCACCTGACAGTTGAAACATGGTGTCCCTGTACAGTAATGGATGCCATTGGCTTTGATTAATAATTGGACCCATTTTTGCCTCCGGGATATATATGTTGTTGATTGGTAAAGGAAAATACAGTGGCGCAATTTATTAGAAAATTAAGATAAAACAATAAACTGCATATGGTCCATAGATGCAGTTGCATAGGACCAGACAATTCTAATACCCATGCCAGGTTTTTTTACTAAAAAATATATGAATAGAAGCCCCATCTATACTTGTCCTTGATGAAAAATAAAACAACAGACTTTTACTATATTTTTTTCTATCTCTGCAGAAGGCAAGAAATCACTTTATGACTCAACCAACTGTTGCTTCATTAGCACAATTGGCAAAATTCTTATTAATTCATATCACTAGAATGCATTCAGATTAGTACATATTTGCATACATGTGTTTCACATTTATTTTCTTTGCAACAATTATACAAAATTATATACAAAATCATACACCTTAATTTTCAAGACAGATTATTCCCATTCATCTAAGTCAGTATTGTCTGAAATGATTGACAACAATTGTCCAGTGATTCAGATTGAAGAATTTTCTAACTCTACCTGGAAGCTGAATTCAGAAACATGTACATGTATTTTTCCATTTCATCTTTGAGTGACATAATTGTTAGGATATAGAGCTATATCTTTTAATAAGTTATTATGTATATGAAAAATATATTTGCTATGGAACCATTTATAGTGATTGGTAATATTACTTTTTAAAATATGGTTTCTGGCTATTTATCATCACCATTTCTGTCTTAAAGTAAATATAATTTCAGAAAGCAAGCTGTGATTCAAGGGAGACTGAATCATAAAGACAAACATACAAAATCTCTCTCTTTTTCAATGGCTTGTAAATACTTATTATCAATAAAACATAACATAATACATCATACAGAACATAAAAGTGCAAGAGTCCCAGAAATGATTTTCAGATTGCATGCATTGACAAAATCACACTGGACAGGAGGGGCTGAGTCTTAAATCAATACAAGGAGTGAAAATAATATTGTTATAAAGCATGAAAACTGAAAAGTTCAGGCTAGGGTCAGACTGATAAAAATGTATATGGTCACTAAAAGTCAATACCAACTTTGATAGCACATAATAATCATAATCCAAGCCAGTGAGGGAAGATATATTAAAGTTTGCAAAAACCAATAATATTCTCCATGGTGGATTCTTCTCCATAGAACATCATCCCACCAAAGGTAACATTGGTGCCCACTTTGATATTCTTTCTCAAGGTCCTGAATACATGGTTCTACCAACAGGCCTGTGGATCCCAGAATGTATGCAGCCCATCAAGTGGCTCATTTGATTGTTGTTACCAGGGAGGTGGGGGAAGGTTTGTTACTAAGGTTTTTGGGAGATTTTATCCTTATAAACCTCCTGGAATCACTAAGAGTGAGCTGGTTGGCCATATATTTATTTATTTATTTATTTATTTATTTATTTATTTATTTATTTATTTATTTATTTATTTATTTATTTATTTATTTATGAATGAATGAATGAATGAATGAATGAATACATTTTAGCTAAAATTCTAAGTAGCCATAGTCCATAACTTGGACATTGCAAAGGCAGAGCAAAGTGGCTCAGAATTATACAACTGTATCTCTCAGTGTACAGAACTACATGAAGATACTCTTCATGCCATAGAGCCTAAACTTTCACCAGATAGAGCTTCCATGTATAGAATATGTGGATACAACAGAGAAGGATACAGCCAGTTATTCTTGCTTTCTTGTGTTTCAAGCAAGAAGTTCCATAAACCAGTAATTAAATGTTTTCACCTTGAAGACTAAATGCATTGTAAATTATTTAAATCTTAGCTCTTGTCACAACCCCTCTACTGACTTACTTATACCTGTACAAGAGGCTCCTTGGTGATTGTAATCATGGTCACCATGTGTTTTCTCTCTTTTGTGCTTGAGGGGAAAGTATTTAACTAAAGTAGATGGCCTAAAGAACATCTTGTCATAACCTAAGTTTGGTAGATAAACAAAAAACCTCACATCTGTCACCATAAATAGGAGGCAGTTCATTACTTAATTTACTTCTCTCATTACAAAACAAATATTAACATCATAACAAATGACTACTTAAAATATATCATATTTTCTAGAAAACAAAGGGACTTGCTGCAGGTAAGAATTAATGAAATTATCCTGTAAATTTTATTCTTCACTTTATATGATATCCCAATGAAAAAGCAATCAATTTTCATTTTTCTCACTGAATATTGTAAGATTATGTCTATTGGCATTCTCAAATAGCAACTTGAGGCAACGATCTTAGCTCTTAGCTAACCTAAACAATACTTTTAAACTTGTTCATTTAAAATTTTCACTGCAATCTTTCATGCAAGAGCTTTATACTTGTAAAAGCCTGAAATTGGAATTGGATAAAGTACAAAGATGGAAGTTGAAATGTGTCAAGATGTATTTTGCAAGCTTTTGAAATGGATGCTATTACTTCTACTTCCCTTCTGGAGGACAATACCCAGATTGTGTCAGCTGTTCAATACTGCACTGAATCAAGCTACTTCAGAATAGTAATTATTCAGTCCAGTGGTGCAATTACTTCATATTATTCCCATGCCAATTGCAATCAATTATCAGAACTTCCCTTACTTAAAGGTTCAGCATAAAAATCTACAGCAGAGAGTTTGAACTGGCTTGCAAATTAACTAGGATCCTACTAATAGAGAGTTTTGGCACATATAGATACCATTGAACCTCACCTGTGCACACCAAGACCTCTCTGCTGTGAAACGTACCCAACATATGAGTGACTTTAAATTGACACTGGTGCAATAGCTGAAAGATGAAATGTCTGGAGTATTCTTGTGTTGAGCCTACTAAATAATGAACTCTGTAACAAAACCAAGATGAAGTAAAGAACCTCTAAGCATTATCTTCCAAAATTCCTTCATGACCAGCACTCTCCCCAAACTGTGGTCAAAAGCAGTAGTCATCCCCATCTTCAAAAAAGGAGACCCATCACTAGTTGACAACTACAGACCCATATCACTATGCTGTGTACCTTGTAAAATCATGGAATCAATTATAAATCGTTCAATCACTCTCTACTTAGAATCTAACAACCTACTATCAAAAAAACAATTTGGATTCCGTAAGAAACTATCCTGCAACCTACAACTACTCCACTGCAAAAACATCTGGACTACCCACCTTGATCAAGGAAAATTCATCGATGCAATTTATATCGACTTCTGCAAAGCCTTTGACTCAGTGGTTCACGACAAACTCCTCCTAAAACTCAAATCCTACGGCATCTCAGGACTCCTCCACAACTGGATTACCGCATTCTTGTCAAACAGACAACAAGTTGTCAAAATCGGAAGCGCCATTTCCTCCCCTGTCCCTGTCAAAAGCGGCGTTCCCCAAGGCAGCGTACTAGGTCCTACTCTTTTCATCCTATACATCAATGACCTCTGCGATAATATCGTAAGCAACTGTGTACTTTTTGCCGACGATGTGAAACTCTTCAACACCACCGACAACACACTCACTCTTCAAAAAGACCTTGATTTCATTTCAGATTGGTCCAACACCTGGCAACTTCAAATATCAACCAACAAATGCTCTACCCTCCACATCGGCAAAAAGAATCCAAACCACATATATGAACTGAATAAACAAATCCTCACTACCAACCAACACTCAGTAAAAGACCTCGGAATACTCATTTCAAATGACCTAAGTGCTAAAGCCCACTGCAACAATATCGCCAAAAAAGCCTCCAGAGTTGTTAACCTGATCCTACGCAGCTTCTGCTCCGGCAATCTCACACTACTCACAAGAGCCTACAAAACCTATGCCAGACCCATTCTCGAATACAGCTCATCTGCCTGGAACCCACACCGCATCTCAGACATCAACACTCTCGAAAACGTCCAAAGATACTTCACCAGAAGAACCCTCCACTCCTTCACTCGAAACAGAATACCCTACGAAAATAGACTAACCATCCTGGGCCTTGAAAGCCTAGAACTACGGCGTCTAAAACACGATCTAAGTATTGCCCACAAGATCATACGCTGCAACGTCCTTCCGGTCAACGACTACTTCAGCTTCAACAGCAACAACACAAGAGCACACAACAGATTCAAACTTAATATCAATCGCTCCAAACTTGACTGCAAAAAATACGACTTTAACAATCGAGTTGTCGAAGCGTGGAACTCATTACCGGACTCAATAGTGTCAACCCCCAATCCCCTACACTTCTCCATTAAACTCTCCACGATTGACCTCTCCCGATTCCTCAGAGGCCAGTAAGGGGCGTATATAAGTGCACTGATGTGCCTATCGTCCCCTGTCCAATTCTCTTTTCTTACCTCTTTTATCTTATATATTCTCTCCTCTATATATATTCTCTTCCTATCCACTTCCCTTCTTTTTACTTCCTATCTTTATATATATATTCCTAATGTATATTCTCTCTCATATGTATTGTATATTGGACAAAGAATAAATAAATAAATAAATAAAATAAATAAAGAGGGTTTTTAAAATTCCTGATCTCAACTCAACTGAAGTGAATTGAAAAAAGAAAAAGAAAAGAAAAGCTACCAATCAATTAAATTCATTTCTTTCCTCTACACAAATTTTGGAGGGAGTAGATGAGAAATTGATAGGTGTGCCACCCAGAAAGGACTTTAATTGGAGCTACGGAATCTCAATTTCGCTCATGTTATGTCTACCTTAGCTTGGGCACTATGCAAGTCACAAAATCTCTATTTGTTGCCATTTTATTCCACCAGCAGCCTAATTGATTCATCATGTTAGTATATGATATTCTTCCTTTTTTTGTTTGTATTCACCTTTTTATCATCTGTCTCTTCTGTACAATCTGATCTTTGGTTGAAATAAATTACAACCATCAATTCAACCTTCAGCTCACTTGAGCAGAAAAACAAAAAGACCTTAGTGACAAAAATTATTACTTGAATATTGAAGTCATTCTGATGGCCTACTCAATTCCTTCAATGCAGTCTTTATTTCCAAATGGATTCTCTATTTCAAAAAATTACAATCTTTTATTTTACATCTTGTGTTTAACTTTAATTATTATTGTTGTTGTTGCTACGGCTTGTTTTAAATTTTATGATTTATCATTCGTTGTTTATTATTATTTACATATGTTGTATTATATATAACCTATTACTTGCTGTTTACATGTACACTGAGAGCTTATAAACTAGAGACAAATTATTTGTGTCCAATCACACTTGGGCAATACAGAATTCTATTCTATTCTGTTCTGTTCTGTCCTGTCCTGTCCTGTCCTATCCTATCTTCTTTTGCCTTGTTAGAATTTTCTGCAAAGACAGATTATCTTTCAAGCATCCTGGCTCCTTTTTAAGATCACATGTATAAAAATAATATTTCACTATAATCTCTATACTCTGGATGGATCACTTAAAATAATTTGTTGCAGACGTTATTGGATATCAAGATGTAGGAATCCCCTACTAAGTTTAAATCCCTTCACACCAGTAAAGTGTACTTTAACATGTTATTAATTATGTTGATTTGAAATAAGCCCATCATGATGGTAAGCTTCCAATTCTTTCCCACAAATTAATGTACTGTATTTGCAAGCAGACAGGAACAGTACTTGGCAGCAGCGAGAGCAGATTTGAACATACTCCTAGAGAGCACCAATCTCTTCCCTTTGGAATGAAAACTCTTCTTGGAGACAAGACAGTAGCATCTCTAAATCTTTGGAAGTGCAGCTTCAGCAATGAAAGTGATCTTGCTAGACAGGGAGATTCCCAGAGTTATACAAAGTAGCCTTCTTTTGCCAAGTCAATTATCAGACCCCTAACAAACAAGAGATTCTTTTCTTCATAATCACAAACTGTAAAAGCAACCCTTTCACCATATTGTCAGGAAAAATCTAATTCCGCTAAATAGTTACATAAAATTGTGGTTTTCACTGAATAGCTATGAGATATATTAAGACTAGAGGTTCCAAATCAGATTGGATCTCAAATGAGTTGAGTAACATTAGCATTGATTCAACATAATCAGGATTATTTTCAGAATTATCAAACTGAGTTCTGACAAGGGTCTCATATTTCTGGCGTTCCACTAGCAAAGATACTTCTTTGATTCTTGCTTAGGTTTCTTTGAGATTTTTTCAGATTTTAGCTTTAGTTTAATTACTTTTAAAACTTTGTATATTACTAGATAAATGGTCAAAGCAATGGAAACTGTAGTTTAATGTTTCCAAATGTAAAATAATGCACCTGGGGATAAAGGAATCCTCAATCTGAGTATTGTATTGGCAGTTCTTTGTTAGCAAAAACTTCAGAAGAAAAGGGTTTAGGGGTAGTGATTTCAGACAGTCTCAAAATGGGTGAACAGTGCAGTCAGGCGGTAGGGAAAGCAAGTAGGATGCTTGGCTGCATAGCTAGAGGTATAACAAGCAGGAAGAGGGAGATTATGATCCCGCTATATAGAATGCTGGTGAGACCACATTTGGAATACTGTGTTCAGTTCTGGAGACCTCACCTACAAAAAGATATTGACAAAATTGAACGGGTCCAAAGAAGGGCTACAAGAATGGTGGTATAAGGTGGTATAAGGGCAGACTAGATGGACCATGAGGTCTTTTTCTGCCGTCAGACTTCTATGTTTCTATGTTTCTATGAGCTACTTTAAGACTCCTAAAGAAAGGGAAGATTTCTCAAATAAATAAAATATTTTTTGTAAATTGCTGGCTAAATCTGTGGCTTTCAGATGCTTAAATTCTGACAGATTTCCTCTCCCCCCCCCCCCAAGAATTAGAGAATGATACATTTATAATTTTCTCAGCTATCACTTCCATAAGATTCTTTCTAATGGCATGTCCGGCACGATAACATATATTACAACTTTCAGTGGCTTCAGATAAGGCTGAAGGGTCTTCTTAGTTCTAGTAACAGAGATCCATTCACCGTTTCAGGACTGACTGACTCTCTCTTTCCTCTTCTCTCAAAAGAATAAAACTAACTGGCTCTGTCTTCTTGGCCGTACCTTTTGAACTTTGTTTTGTGTCAAGGTAACATAAAGAAACAAGAGGCCCCCCGTGTAATTTGGATTTCTTTTAAGTATCTCCTTTCGATCTAATGTACTGTTGTGAAATGAAGCCCGTAAAACTATCTGAGTAGCCCATTGGAGGACTCTCTCTGCTATCTTTCTTTCAGTGACAAATCCAAGCTTCCAAGATTTGTTCCAGGACGATAAGCTGCACAATTTACAGGTATAAGTTAACAAATGAGAGCAATTAAAATGTCTCACGGTGGCACCTGTCGCAGGGTAAGGTTGCACTAAATGACTCCCACATCGCTGCTTCCTGGAGAGCACACCATTTTCAGCCTTTCTGCAAATGAAGCAACAATGGGAGAGCTGTTTTCAAATGGTCATGAACCACGAAATCCTGTAGCTTAGGTATATGATTATTATCACTGGCTAATGGGAGGGGTAGGAGGAGAGGAGCTGTGTAGAGCAGGAGGAGAAGCAGCAATAACATTTTTTTCCCCCAATCCTCTTTTGCACAAATGAATTATTGTGTTTCAGACCATTCTCAATTACAACAGCATCTTTGCAGTGATTCCATTGACTTTCTTTTCCAACATGGGAGTTTTCAGGGAGGTACCTATCTGAAGTTTACCGACATACAGGGCTTTTGTTTCTTTTTTAAAAAAAGAGATCAAATGTATACATTATTATTATTATTATTATTATTATTATTATTATTATTATTATTTATTAGATTTGTATGCCGCCCCTCTCTGAAGACTCGGGGCGGCTCACAACAGCAATAAAAACAATATAGCAGTGGAACAAATCTAATATTAAAAACATATAAAACCCTATCATTATTTTAAAAACCAAACAGCACATTCATACCAAACATAAAACAAAGTATAAAAAAGCCTGGGGGAAAGGTGTCTCAACTCCCCCATGCCTGGCGGTATAAGTGAGTCTTGAGTAGTTTACAAAAGACAAGGAGGGTGGGGGGCAGTTCTAATCTCCAGGGGGAGTTGGTTCCAGAGGGCCGGGGCCACCACAGAGAAGTCTCTTCCCCTGGGGCCCGCCAAACAACATTTTTTAGTTGACGGGACCTGGAGAAGGCCAACTCTGTGGGACATTATCAGTTGCTGGGATTTGTGCGGTAGCAGGCGGTTCCAAAGGTACTCTTGTCCACTGCCATGTAGGGCTTTAAAGGTCATAATCAACACTTTGAATTGTGACCGGAAACCGATCGGCAGCCAATGCAAACCACGGAGTGTTGAAGAAATGTGGGCGAATCTTGGAAGCCCCACGATGGCTCTTGCCGCTGCGTTCTGCACGATCTGAAGTTTCCGAACACTTTTCAAAGGTAGCCCCATATAGAGAGCATTGCAGTAATCGAACCTCGAGGTGATGAGGGCATGAGTGACTGTGAGCAATGACTCCCTGTCCAAATAGGGCCGCAACTGGTGCACCAGGTGAACCTGGGCAATACTGATTTTATCAAGTGCAGAAGTTGGCAACTTGATGCCCTCCTCTTGAGTGAAACTTCAACTCCATGAGCTCTTAACCCTGCTGTTCTGTTCGAAAAAAGTTCCTAATGTTATGTTCCCGGGTCACCCTGACCCGGACCGAAAACTCTTCATTTGCAGTGCTTATGTTTGGTCTTTTTGAAAGCTTTTTTCACCTGGAAACATGTTTGAACATTTCTGCACACAATGGAATGAAAATTGAACTGAAAAAATTAATCCTTATTGGTTTATTTTGCACATAAATGTGCCTCCCCCCCCGTTTTTGTGAAAGTTTTTTCAATTTATGGATAGTTTTGCTTGCAAAATCCATTCTATTTTACTAAAGTTGGTGTGGGATTGGTAGCTTGAACATTTCTGCACACAATGATATGAAAATTGAACTGAGAAAATTAATCCTTATTGGTTTATTTTGCTCATAAATGGGCCCCCATGCTTATACTCAAATAGGCTTATACTCGAGTAGGCTTATACTCGAGTATAAAATGATATGGTCTTATATTCAAAAATAAACCAATAAGAATCATTTTTTTTCAGTTCATTTCTATTTTTCTTATGTTTAGGATTGTTCAATTTAGTATATCAAAACTTTTGAGTTTATTGATAATTTTGCCTGCAAAATGCATTCTATTTTACTATTCTATTTTGGTGTGGGATTGGTAGCTTGAACCTTTCTGAACATAATGATATGAAAATTAAACTGAAAAAATGATCCTTATTGGTTTATTTTGCTCATAAATGGGCCCCCATGCTTATACTCAAATAGGCTTATACTCGAGTAGGCTTATACTCGAGTATAAAACAATAAACCAATAAGAGTCATTTTTTTTCAGTTCATTTATATTTTTCTTATGTTTAGGATTGTTCAATTTAGTATATCAAACCTTTTGGGGGAAAATTCCTTAGGGATTTGTAGCCTTAAAAAATATAAATTGACACGAAATTCAAAAAGGATGGGGGGAGGGGCTTTTTGATCAAAATAAAAATATAAGTCTCAATTTTTCCAGTTCAATTTTCATATCATTATGTTCATAAATGTTCAAACTAGTTTTCCAGTGGAAAAAGTTTTCAAAAAGACCAAATTCAAGTACCTAAAAAAAATCATTTTGATCCGGGTCTATATGACCCGAACAGAGTAAATGTGACTTTTTTTTTGCCAAGAAAAATTTTTTTCCCCCACCCCCACAAATATTTTTTTGATGATCAGCATTGTTAAATTGAGTAAATGAATGCGTAAGATTTTAAAGAATATTTCGGATTTGGAGCATAAAAAAATAAAAAGTGAAAATTGTTGCAAGCAGCCAGGGGGGGGGGAGGCCTTATTTCTGATGTTAAAAAAACAGTAAGAATCATTTTTTTCAGTTCCTTTATATTTTTCTTATATTCAGAAATGTTCAAGGTACCATTCCCACACCAACTCCAGTAAAATAGACTGCATTTTGCAAGCAAAACTATCCATAAATTGAAAAAACTTTCACAAAAACGGGGGGGGGAGGCACATTTATGGGCAAAATAAACCAATAAGGATTAATTTTTTCAGTTCAATTTTCATTCCATTGTGTGAAGAAATGTTCAGACTACTTTCCAAGTGAAAAAAGCTTTCAAAAAGACCAAACATAAGCACTGCAAATGAAGAGTTTTCGGTCCGGGTCAGGGTGACCCGGGAACATAACATTAGGGAGGTTTTTTTTTTTCAGCAAAAAAGAAACCTCCCACCCCCCCAAAAAAATTCTCATAGAGAGAACCCCTGAAATGATGAAAAGTCATGAAATTTCAAGTTTCAGATATGCAGGGAAAATTTTTTACAGGGTCTCAAACCTTGATTTCGGGTCTCACAGACCCGAACAGAACAGCATAGCATGTAAAGGGCATTATCTTATCTGCTGCTAATTTTGTTTGTTTGTTTGTTTGTCAAATATGTACAGGATAGTTGCTGTCCGTATAAACATAACATAAGCAAAAAAATGCGGTAAATGAGGACAATAGGACAGTAGGACAGGGACAGTAGGCACAATGGTGTGCATACGCAGCCCCCTTACAGACATCTTAGAAATGGGGAGATGTCAACTGTAGAAGGTCTAAAGTTAACGTTTTGGGGGTTTGGGGAAGAAATAACAGAGGACAGGAAGGACATTTTGGTATATGATTTTATAAACAACGTTTAGATCAGATCTGAGGTGACGTAGTTGTAAATTGTCTAATACTAATATTACAAGTCTGGTGGGGTAAAGTATTTTATTGCAATCAGAAGAGAGGAAGATTCTTCTTGTGAAATATTTCTGGAGTCTCTCAATTGTATGTCTGATGTGCAGTGTGGGTTCCAGACAGGTGAGCTGTATTTCAGAATTGGTCTAAAAAAAGTTTTGTATGCTCTGGTTAGCAGTGTAATATTGCTTGAGAAGAAGTTGCTTAAGATTAGATCAACATCTTTTCTTAGTGCTTTTTTTGACAATGTTGTTACAGTGGGCTCTTGCACTTAGGTCTTTGGATATGAGTACTCCAAGGTCTTTGATAGAGTGAGGGTTGTCTACAATGTTGTTTCCTCCAAGTTTGTATTTTGTATTTTGATTCTTTTTGCCAGTGTGTAAGACAGAGCATTTGTTGGTTGAGATTTGAAGTTGGCAATTGTTTGACCATTCTGCTACATGGTTAAGGACTTTTTGAAGGGTAGCAGCATTGTCGGTGGTGTTAAATAGTTTAACATATGGGCAAAGAGAATGAAGTTACTTATAATATGATCACAAAGATCGTTTATGCAGAGTATGAAGAGTGTAGGTCCTAAAATGCTGCCTTGAGGGACACCACTGTTGACAGGAGCAGGATTTGATAGGGAATCCCTATTTTAACCACTTGTTGCCTGTTAGAAAGGAACACAGTTATACAGCGGACCAGATATGCCATAGGATTTTAGTTTCAGAAGTAGTATGTTATGTACTACTGAATCAAAGGCATTATAGTAGTCTATGTATTGTTTTACTCTGATCAAGTTGAATGGTTCATATGCTTTTGCAGTATAAGAGTTGCAGATTACAGGAATATTTTTTCCTGAAACTAAATTGTTTGTTGGAGAATAGGTTGTTAGTTTCTAAGTGGAGTGCAATGGATTGGTTTATGATTGATTCCATGACTTTGCAGGTGACGCAACACAAAGAGATTGGTCTGTAGTTTTCAATGTTATTTGGATCTTCTTTTTTGAACATATGGATGGCTGGGGCTAGAGGCTGGGTAAGGAGCTAATTCTGAAGGATTTTTCAAAAATTATGCTTAAATGTTCAACTAAGTGGTGGAGAGGTTTCTTTAAGTAGTATGCACATAGTCCATCAGGTCCAATAGATAGAGATGGTTTTAGGTTGCATAATGCCTTTTTAACATTATTCTTCTGTAAAATTGATTTGTGTTAGATTATTAAAGAATTGTAAAAGGCATAAAAATGTAGCAAAATAAAAAGTTATTTTCTTATATTATTATGCAAGAACTCAAAGTTATCCCTTGAAGCAAAATGCTAAACAAATGAATATAGTAAAGAATCACTCTGAATCTGTAGATTCAGAAGTTGAGGAGTTTGACCAGTCTGAGCTTCAGCCTACATTTCAAGCATATCTGAGAAAAGATTAGTGCAAGATGAATCTTCAGATCAACAGCCTGATCTAGGCAAGACCTTGAACCTAGCAACACATTGCAAACAAACTATGAAAAAAGCAAAAGAAGTCAATCTATTTAAAAAATGAATTGTAGCTTATTCCATTAGCCAGACTATCAGTTATATAAAAACTCTGCAATTTAACTGATTCTTGGAGTAATCTATTTATTTTATTTTATTTATTTTATTTGTCAAACATGTATGAGAAAACAATTATCAGTATGAACATAACATCTGAACATATAAATATAAACAGTTAAAGTATATTCATAAGACATTTGTTTGAAATTAATAGTGGAAATAGGAGGACAGGGACGGTAGGCACGTTGGTGCGCTTATCCACACCCCTTAATCATTGTTTGGACTGCCCACTCATCCCATTTCTGTACATGGTATTGGATATTTAGCTGAACATTGGATATCAATCATATTATGAGCCACAGTGGCAAAGTGGTTAGAGTGCCTTACTGCAGGCTGCCTGCAATTTGGCAGTTCAGATCCCACCAGGCGCAAGATTGACTCAGCCTTCCATCCTTCTGAAGTGGGTAAATTAAAGACCCAAATTGTTGGGGGCCAACTATAGAGAGTTGTAAAGCACTGTGAAGCAGTGTATCAGTCTAAGTGCTATTGCTATTATGTTTTCATGTTAGGTTCATACTCACAGATTCTAAATAGCAGCAATCTCTATATAACTGGAAGGTATTAGTAGAACTAAAGAATTGTGCAGTGGTTAGAGTGCATTACTGAAAGCTACTTCTGCTGATCACCGGCTGCCAGCAGTTTGGCAGATTGAATCCCAATAGGCTCAAGGTTGACTCAGCCTTCCATTCTTCAGTAAAATGAGGAACCAGATTGTTGGAGGCAATATGCCTACTCTCTGTAAACTGCTTAAATAGGGCTGTAAAGCACTGTGAAGTGGTAATAAGTCTAATGTTATTGCTATTGCTATTGCTCAGCCCTCTCCATCAAAACCTCCTCCTCCAGCTCAATTACACATTAAGGACAAGCCTGCTGCCCACTGTGATAGTCTCATAGAATGGAAAGGTGGGGAGCCCCCACCTCCAAAAGATAGCTTGGACTCCCCTCCCCATTCTGCTCCACCCAAGACCACCCCCAGAGCTGCCCCATGAACAGGTGAAAGAGAATGTATAAAACAGAATGAAATGGAGAGAAGCTTTTTGGACTAGGACATGGGTTAAATTCTAAGTAGAATTATAATTGCAATATCTCATGGAAGAAATCCAAGTCAATAGAATGAACTATCCCTAATGTTTCAGCTTCTCATATTACTACAGGAGCTTCCTTTTTTTCAGTCTCTGCCCTTTCAATGAACTGCTCCTATATCTGTTCTTTTGGAAAGGTTAAAATTTGCTGCCATGGATATCATGATGTAAGGGATATGATCTTTTCCAAGGAAGGAGAACTTTAGTGGATGTACTATCCCTTGTGCCAATGCATGCATTTGAACCCAAGGGCAAGCTGTAGTGCTGTTTGGCATTTTGCAATGGCCAAGAATACTTCTGCACAGAGCAAGTCCTATCTTTGAGAGGAGTCCTTCTGCAGTGGTCTATCCTGACTAAGCTGGTATTAATTTAGGAATTGGGAAAGGGGAGTTGGGTTAGAGTTAGGACCCGAATCACAAAATGAGTTGCAGAAATATGAATTACCTGGCCACAGCTTCCATTTCTATAATGAAATATAATGTATTTATCTTTAAATTACTGCTGTTCATATCCCATATAAATTAGCATATTCAATATATATGTGATTTTTGATTGCTTCCATTTTTAGTGATGTGTGTTTTCTTTTTGACATTTCATTTTTACTTTCTCTTTCCCTCTCTCTTTCCCTCTCTCTCTCCCTCTCTCTTTCTCTCTCCCTCTTTTTCTCTCCCCTCCTCTCTCGTATAAAAGAACTACCACATAGCTTTAGTCTCTAAAACTAATTTTAGAAATCCTTGAGGAAGATGATAGGGTAGCATTCAAAAATTCTAGTTCCTAATAAGCCATAACCAAGTGTAAATTCTACGTCTTTCTATCTAGTGGGATCTGAAATCTCTTAAGAGTCTCCCTAATGTCTACCAATGGAATAGTAGCCATTGTTCAGTCTTGTTCAGTGTTGTCTAATGCATTTGGTATTGTAAAACTTTTATTCCTTATCTGAATTGAAATGGTGCCTAAATGCATGCTACTGATTATTTTATTTTCTTGTAACTCTTTTTATGTGTTGGTTACTTCTTTCTGTTTACTCATTCCATGCCCTATATAATATAGACAGAGTATTTCATGCATTTAATTCAATTCTTGCCTCTTTGAAGTCCACCATCTAATTAGGCTAAGTTGGAATGTCAGTCTACAATTCTAAACAGCTTGGCAAAAAAGATTTTTTTCATTGTATAAGTTTCTGGAATGGGAAAATCTTTTAAGCATCTTCTAACAGAAGACTGAAAATCAAAGAAAGCATATCAACCAAACATGCTTTTCACTAAAGTAAATACTGGTTAAAATGCTTATTTCCAAGCAAGTCCTAGCTCCCTGTTTTGATTAAGATTATAGAAATGCAAGTCAAGTGGAGGTTTTTTGGTTGTTATTGTGGTACTGGTGGTGGTGGGCAGGGTCGCAATTAAAGATTTCATACAAGTGTATCGCTGATTATGAAGTATTGACTTGCCAGTGTTTCGAAAAGCAAGATTTTTACTCAAACCTCTTACTGTGAGTTAAAACAACAGGGCAGGACAACCATTTTGCTTTGCATTTCAATCTAAATTTCAATTGATTAACATTGTGTGTGTTTTTCTATGCAGCACTGAAAAGACTGTTTACCATAGACTTGTAATCAACCTGCCTTACAGTACCATATTACCCCTGATAACAGAGGCTGTTGCAATTTGGGCCTGAAAGAAATCTATCTCCCAATGGCTTCTTAGATGCTTTTGTGCAGCAACCCACTCTGTTATCTCCATGTGTAATTTGTTTTTGAGAACAGTGATTTACATTTCACTTAGATTACACCTTTTAATGTATCACAAGCATAAAGTGGCTGCTGAGGAAACATGCATCCCCGCTAGATTTCAAACAGTGCATTTGAGGCTTCAGTACAGAGAATTACAACACAATTAAAATCAAAAGCTCCCTGATTATTTCATTGATGTGCGCTAACTTTGTGTAGCGATCATACTAAAACGTAATATTTTTTTTTAGTGACATGAAATAGTATTGTACATTTTACCTTATCATCTTTTACAGCCAGACATCATATTGCTGTGAGGGACTAGTTTTGGGGTAAAAAGAGGTCAGAGAAACAAATTAATTTGGGAATAGGTGTGGGGAAATCATTGATGTTAAATTGAGCACACATTCAACAGCTAGATCTTATATGCTTTTATGTTGTAAAGACATATTTAAAAAGAAAACAAAGCCATCTTTTATTTAACCATTGTTCTTCTTGCCCAGTTAGATTAGCAAATTTCAAAGTGCTCTATTTTATTTATCAGTAAGTGATATATGCTCATCGGTAATACCTTAATTAAAGAATGGTTCCTAACAGACTTGGGAATTAAACATACTGCATACTAGATTTTTGTCAAATTGCAAAAGTAAATGGACTTTAAAAATTCATCTTGAGAGTAAATTTTAAACTTTATTACTGGTTAACTAAATATAACAGGTAAAAAAGATGTGTATTATGACAGGGATGTCAAACTCGCAGCGTCACATTGTTGTCAGATGACATATCACAACTTTTTCCCCTTTGCTAAACCAGGAGTTGTCCTGGCCAGAGGGTGACACATCTGGTCCACAGGTCGTGAGTTTGACACACCTGCATTATGCTATACACTTAGATCAGGGGCTTATTTCTCTATATGGCAATTGATGCTTCCCAATTGAACATCAATACACAGAATTCCTCCAGACAAACCTACATTGTAAATCTGTACATGTTTTGTGCATATTTAGACAAATACACATAAGATAGAAATCATATTTTGCAAAATATTTATTTTTAAATTATTGATGTTAATCAAACATTTAGTTTAAATGAGGTTTATTTTTAATCACAATGTATAATATAGGTACATTCAGTTTAATCAAATGGTTTTTTCAGTTATCTACTTCTCAAGATCACTAAAGAACACCCAGAATTAATAGTACAGTGGTACCTCTACCTAAGACTGCCTCTACTTAAGATTAAGAACTTTTCTAGATAGTGTTCAAGATTTTTTTGCTTCTTCTCAAGAACCATTTGATACTTAGGAACCCGAGCCCGGAAAAATTTCCCAAGAAATTTGAGAGCGGCATGAAGGACTGGCCAGTTTCCTGCCATTCTCCCTTTAATCCTGGCCATCTTGGGCTTTTCTGGGTTGCCAGAGGAGCCTTTCGGTGGCACTTAAGGAGGCTTTGGCAGTCCAGAGAAAATGAAGCATTTTCCATTCTCTGGGCGCTTGGAGAGAGAATAAACCTCTGCAAGCATCCAGAGAAAAGAAACGCTCCCTTAACTCTGGGCAGCCCAGAGTGAATGGAGCGTTTTCCTTTCTCTGGGTGCTTGGAGAGGAAATAAATTACTTCACTTTGGTGACTCCCTCGTGCTGCCTCCCATACACCCAATGCAAGGCTGTCTTCCAGAGAGTCTGGGCGCAGAAAGGCAAAAGGGGGGTGCTTCGCCCTGGCTGAATCAACTTGGCTTCAGACAAACCGAGGAGTCACCACAGTGAAGGAAGGGCATCCGCTACAAAGTGAGTGAGCGAGAGGAGGGGGGAGCCCTTCAGCATGGGAAGGAAGAGGAAGCAGGTAGCAGCAGCAGCAGTCTGTAGATCAAAGGAGCAAAAGGTTCCCCTCTCTCACCTGCCTGGGTTTCTCTCTCTGGCACAGTGTATGGGAGGCAACCTTGTGTCGGACATATGGGAGGCGCATGCTCCTCCTCGCCGCCTCAGAGACCCTCTTTTTTTTTAACCCTAAAAGTTTTGGATTTTTTTATTCCCCTCAACTCACCTTCTTTCTTCGGCAGAGACTGTTCTCCTCCTCTTCTTCCTCCTCCTCCTGCCACCCAAATTCCGAGCTTTTATTTCTTTACTAATGGGTTAGTATGCATTATTTGCTTTTACATTGATTCCTATGGGAAAAATTGCTTCTGCTTACAACATTTCTACTTAAGAACCTGGTCATGGAACAAATTAAGTTCTTAAGTAGAGGTACCACTGTAGTTTGCATTTCAACAGGAAAAAGTAAAAAGAGAGATTAAAGAAGCTGTGTGTTTTGAGTCATTGTGTGTTGAGATGTGAAAGGTGGAAAGATAATAACTTGAACAGCTCATGATTGTAGGAGGCATATCCTAAGAATTGATCACCCATTCTGGATGGATGAGTAAGCAGCGACTGTATGAAGAATGTAAGGTAGCATATCAACCAATTCACTAGAAGTGAAGTAAGCATTTCAAGAAGTTTTGGCAAGGACAGAATTTCCATCTGGATAAGGAATTGCTTATTAATAAGATTCCTTTTAAGAAAGGAAGAAGAAATAAGTTATGTCCTAAAAAACAAAGGTGAAGATGAATAATAGAATTCCTAAATTATATGCATTGCAATGCTTGTGGCCTAATTTGCTCTCCTACCTAAAAATATCATTTGTAGCAAATGTAAAAATTTTCTGTAAAAATAAAAGAAGCTCAGACTATCCAAGAATGCTAACTGTAAAATGAAAGATAAGCAGAGGTGGGCTGCTGCCTGGACCGGGGTGTGGGGGACGGGGATGCAGTAGAGTAGCGAAAATGGAGCTCCATCCCAGAGCACCCAATTTGCACCAAAAGCATTTTTTAAAAACCCAAACCGGCAATTCTGCTACAAACAAAACTGTGTAGGAAAAGTATTAGGAGATGACATCTGGAATTAATTCTATGTGATCTGGATTTCTACCTCACCCTCCAATCCGAATGGCTATAATATTCTCTAGAACAGAGATCATCATAGCTGATGGAGAATTCTGGGAGTTGAAATTCACAAGTCTTAAAGTTGGCAAGTTTGGGGACCCCTACTCTAGAAAATAAAATGAGCAATGCTTGAAACCTAATGTTTTGCCAGAAACCTTGAGTTTGTTTGGTAGTCTGCAGGAAGGAGGGTTAAGACTGTTATGTTGAATGGAGCATTTTGGAATATTCACTTAGGATGTAAAAGTAGCAAGGAACACTTTAGATTGTTGCCTTTGAATAGGTGGTTATTTTGTGAGTGACCATTTTAATCATGAAGGCACCTTTATGACAATGCTCAAAATGTGCTTTCAAAATTCTAAGTGAAATTTTTCTGTCATTTCACTGTTCTATAGCTGCTCACTTCTAGGATGTCGGTGAATTCTATAACAAGTGAGGCCTTAATTAATCATCATGTTTAATACAGAACTCGTGCCAGGCTGGCAGGTACAGGCTTAAAAGCAATAGCAACATACACAGTCTAATATACCACACACAGGCTGAGGCAGGAACCAATCAATACACAGTAACTTTCCCGCTTACAATGTAACTGGGGATACGTGACCTATCAGTACCTTGGATAGGGACACCAATCGCACGGCTCTAACCGGCCGGCTGTTACTAAGCAAACACAGCACTCTTATCCCCTTGAATAATACATACATAATCCTTCAAATATGCTGGTTTGTGACGAATTCTCTCTGAGCGCCGAGGCTCGATTGGAGGATCAACTCTAGGCTCAGGGTTAGGTTCCCTTAATTCCATTTCAGGAGCCGGAACGTTCTCTGCTCGCGGAAATGCCGCTAGGGCTGGCTCCTCGGGATTCCTTACTGGGAGACAATGCTCCTGATCGGGGTCAATATTTCCGTACCTGTCACCCCCTCTGTCCAGACGGATCTGGTCCAGGTGTCTTTTCCAAATTCTGCCATCGGTTAAATCTATTTCGAAAGACCGAGGCCCCAGCTCTCGGCTTACCCTTCCTCTTTCCCAATTCTGTCCACCCCCGGAGTACGCGCGCACGAACACGGCATCTCCTACCTTCACCTCTCTTGCTGGGGGATCTGGCCATGGAACAGTCTGGGAATACCACGGGTGCAACCTATCTAATATAATCCGAAGCTTGCGACCCATTAGCAACTCCGCTGGGGTCTTACCCGTAGCCACGCAGGGGGTGGCATGTTGTGCTAACAGTAAATCAGCCAGCCTTGCCTGCCAGGAACCTTGTGGCATCTTTTTGAGGGCATCCTTTACTGACCGAACTGCCCGTTCCGCCTGACCATTACTAGCCGGATGCCACGGTGATGTTAATGCATGTCTGATGCCAGCTGACGCCAAGAATGATTCAAACAGTAGCGCAGTAAACTGCGGGCCGTTGTCAGAGACCAGGAGGTCGGGGAGCCCATGCGTGGCAAAAAGTGTCATCAAGGCATCTATGATGGCCTGGGACTGAGTTGACTTCAGGTGCACGACCTCCACCCATTTGGAATGGGCATCTACGATAATTAGGAATGTCTGTCCCATGAAGGGACCAGCTAAATCTATATGTATGCTCAGATCGGGGGGGGTAATGGACAACTCTCCTGGCATGCAGAACACCCCGCCACCCGTTGTTCCACTTCTTTGTCCATACCTGGCCACCAAACGTAATCTCGAGCCAGACTTTTCATGCGCACAATGCCAGGATGGCCTCTGTGCAGAAGTGCCAACACCTGGCTGCGTAGCCTTCCAGGAATAACCACCCTGCTCCCCCTCAGCAGGATCCCTTTCTCTACAGAGAGTTCTGTCCTACATCTGAAAAACGGGACAAAATCTTCAGCAGGGGTAGCTGACGGCCATCCCCTTAGTACCCATTGCCTTACCTGGGCCACCATGGGATTCCGCCCTGTCTCCCAAGCCACTTCGGGCGCCGACAAAGTAATAGCCCCTTCAGAGAGAGCGAAAACTGAGCATGCTGGAGCGGGGTCAACTAAAACATCGGTCAAGGGACACCTACTGAGGGCATCTGCGTGCGCTATGTGGCGCCCAGGTTTGTAAGTCAGGGTATAACTATAGTTAGCTAAAAAGACAATCCAACGTGACATTCTGGGGGACAAGACAGTCGGACTTTGGCGGGTGCCGGACAATAACCCCAATAATGGCTGGTGATCGGTTACCAGTTCAAAATGCCGGCCATATAGGTAGTCGTGGAATCTTCGGACCCCTGCTATCAATGCTAGCGCTTCCTTGTCTATGTGTCCGTAGTTTCTTTCTGCCTTTGCCAAGGTGCGGGAAAAGAACGCCAGGGGGGCTTCTGCTCCGTTGGGCAGTCTGTGGCTCAAGACTGCCCCTACCCCGTACTGTGAAGCGTCACAGGTGAGCACTAAAGGCAACCCAGGTGAGTATTGGGCCAGAACATTGTTAGAGGTGAGTATTGCCTTAACCCCTTTGAATGCGACCTCCTCCCTTTCACCCCAATGCCAGTTTGAGTGTTTGTCCAGTAACCGGTGTAATGGCTCGGCCACCGACGCCTTATGCGGAATAAAAACCGCATAGAAGTTCAGCAGACCTAAAAAGGCCTGAAGTTCAGCCTTGGATGTTAGCCTAGGGGCGTCCCTAATCGCCCGTGTCTTCTCAGGGGTGGGATGGATTCCCTCCCCATCTACAGTGAACCCCAGGAATTCCACCTTAGGGACCCCAAACACACATTTCTTGGCTTTCAACTTAAGCCCCGCGTCCCTGAATTTGGACAATACCTTCCTTACCCTTGTCATCAATTCATCTATGGAACTCCCCGACACCAGAACGTCGTCAAAATATGGGACCGTTCTCTCCAGCCCATATAACAATCTTTCCATCAACCCCTGGAAAATTCCCGGGGCAATGGAGACCCCAAACTGCAAGCGATGGCATTTGAAGACCCTCCTGTGGGTGATGATAGACTGGGCCTCCGCAGTCAGGGGGTCGACGGGGAGCTGCTGATAAGCTTGAGAGAGATCAAGCTTTGCAAATACTCGACCCTTACCCAGGGTATGCAGTAATTGCTGCACAACTGGCAGCGGGTATGAATGGTGGGCCAACGCTTTGTTCACGGAACACTTATAGTCCCCACACAACCTGATACCCCCATCCCCCTTGAATGCAATAACCACAGGGGTCTCCCACTTAGCCTGGTCTACTGGTTCTAAAACCCCTTGGGCAATTAATCTGTCCAGCTCAGCGTCCACCTTCGGGCGGAGAGGAATGGGAACCCGGCGGGCTTTTAAACGAACCGCCAGAACTTGGGGATTTAAACTAAATGAAATAGGGGTCCCCGTGTAACATCCCAAGTTGCCATCAAATACTGAGGGGAATTCCTTAGCCAAAGTCTCAAAACCCCCAGTCTCGTTAACTGCATTTACCCCTGTAACAGAGAGTCCTAACGACTTGAACCACTCTAATCCTAAAAAGTTAGAGAATGGCCCATTTACCACAATTAGTGGCAATCTGCCTGCAAAAGTTTTGAAGCGGACCACAAAACGACCCTCTCCCAGAACCGGAATCGGTGCTCCTTGGTAGTCCTTTAAATGTAAAGTACATGGCTGTAAGCGACCTTTGTTCATAGTGGGGAAACAACGTTTCAGTGTAGCCCAAGAGACTAGCGAATGGGCAGAGCCAGTGTCCACCTGCAAGTGGCACCGCGAACCACCCAGTTGAACCTCTACCGAAATTTTCTCCGTGGAGTCAGACATCTCCCTGACATACGTGGTAGTCAAACGTGGCTGACTGTAGACAGCGTTGCAATCCTCGCGTCGACTTGAGGGAAATTTCTGCTGCCAACGGGGGTTGAAACCTTGGGGCTCCCTCTGCTCCCTGGCGGTGGCTGGAGAAGATCTGCGAGAACGGCAGACCCTGGCAATGTGGCCCTTGGCACCACAGTGCCAACACGCCGAGTCTCGGGAAGGGCAGTTGGACCTGAAATGATTACCCCCGCACCCCCGACAAGGTGACAGTGGGGGCCGGGGCCATGCAGGAGGCAGGTCTCGGCTCCGACTTGCCGCCAGCTTGCAAACATCTTCCTCCTCTGTTCCCAAACTGCCTTCCTCTTCTGGGGAGACTTTGGCTTTATCCGCTTTTTCCGATACCTTTTGAGTGACATTTACGGCGCTGTCCATGGCAGCCAATGATTGCATTGACAGCTCGAAAGCACAAGCCTCCGCTAACGCCGCCTGAAATGTCAGATCGCGGATGGCCAGGAGGCGCCGCTTAGGGGCGACCATCCCTCACCCCAAAAACTAGCCTGTCAAGCAGATAGTCATTAAGATCAATAAACTCACAGTATAAAGCCGCTCGGCGAAGAGCGGCCACATAGTCATTAATCGACTCTCCCTCGGCTTGGTTTCTCTGATAAAATTTGTAATGCCGTGCACACCGGGAGGGCGCGGGGACATAATGATCCTGTAGAGTCTTTAAGAAATCTTCCCAAGAAACATCGTGGATGGAGATTGGGGCAAATAGCGCTCGGGCTGTCTCGAACATCTCGGGGCCACAAAACCCGAGGAAATATGAACGTTTCCTATCCCCAGAAATCTCCATGTAGCCATTGGAGATCAGGAAACAATCGAAACGGGCGACATAGGAGTCCCACGTCTCCCCTTGTGGGTCAAAGGGGGAAAAAGTAAGTTGCACGGACATCTTCACTTACTGTCAGTGTCTACGTATAACAATTCCTCAATGGATGGCTCGAATCCTCGTCGCCAGTATAACAAGTGAGGCCTTAATTAATCATCATGTTTAATACAGAACTCGTGCCAGGCTGGCAGGTACAGGCTTAAAAGCAATAGCAACATACACAGTCTAATATACCACACACAGGCTGAGGCAGGAACCAATCAATACACAGTAACTTTCCCGCTTACAATGTAACTGGGGATACGTGACCTATCAGTACCTTGGATAGGGACGCCAATCGCACGGCTCTAACTGGCCGGCTGTTACTAAGCAAACACAGCAAATTCAATGACCTACTTGTTTTGAGTCCATTGATATCGGTGTTGTTTTGAGGTTCTAGGAAAATCCTTGGTCAAGTCACATGATTATCAAGCTAGTTCCACCTGGTCACTTGGCCAGCAAGCCACTTCTACCTGGTCACATCGCTAGCAAGACACACCCACAAAATAAGCCACGGCAACAGTGTGGTAGTAAAAATTTGGGTAGCCCTTCACTGAAGATAAGGTGTTAAATTCCTAAACAGTATAAGAAAGAAAATAGAAGCATCAAGAAACAACCAGATTCTTCACTTGTGAAGTATATTTTCTACCAGGTATGTGACAGTTTAGTATCCAAAATGTATGAACTCAATTCATAATTCAATGAATAACTTCAACTATATCAAGAAGGAATTGTATAATCTTGGAAGAAAACTTATCACTCTGTTGGTCCTTCCAGTCCACAGAGGGGAACTTGAAAGGGAAAGTTAATGATTGTCTAATCAAATTACAGTATGTCAATCGGAAAGGTCCAGTTTAAGAGATATGGGTGATACCCAGATGAGGGTATATTGGCACTAGGTGGATTAAACCTGAAAAGAACTATAAAAATTGTTGTGGGTTGTTTTTGTGGGGTTTCTTTCCTACTTTTGAGAAAACATAGCATATGTGATATGGGATTATAAAATTCAATTATGTGGACATTAAAAAAACTGAAGCAAGAATCTCACATAAAGGCAAATATTTTTCACTGTAAACAATGGGAGTGTTATTGAAATAGGCATAGAAACATTAAAAACAAATCAGAAAGAACAATGATCTATAAAACCCATGCCCTTTCTCAAAGCATTATTATTCAGAGTATGAAACATTAGCAATATGAACTTAAATATTTTGGTAAAGAAACTCAAACATGTTGTGTTTGGCAGGTATAAACAGAGACCTGATAGGAAGATTTTTACGGCTAGAATGTAGCTACTACAGATTACAGTAATCACATAAAATACAGAAGCAAAATGACAACTCCCACACAGCAATCCAAATGAATTAACTTGGCAATGCTATAGAGAATATGTGTATTAAAATAAGTGGAGAAATTAATAAAAGTAGCATCACAGCATTATGCATTGCTCAACCAAAGAACAACTGTGTATGATGCCTTAAAAACAAACACCAAACCACAGATTTTTCATAGATGCAAGAAGCCATGGTGATGGGAGAGTTTAATTACCCTGCCATCTGTTGGCAAACAAACTATGTCAAGCATGATCCTTCAAGGGAATTCCTGGTTTTCCCTGTTGACAACTTTCTTCTTCAGAGGATTGAAGAAAAGATAAGAGAATTGCACTTTCCTTGGCTTGACAGAAATGAATGAGATGTTTGGTTGAAAACATGAAAATAACAATAATATTAAGGAAAATCATTGTGTAATGCAGGTTTTTTTTAATTTTAAGCTAAACTAGAATTGAATAGTCAAATACATATCTTATGTTCAACAAAGCTGTAATAAAATCAAAGCACTGATAAATAGTGTTACATAACATTTGTAGCAAAAAAGGGAAAAAGGAGTGAAGGAGGGGAAGAACAAAGTTTTTATCCAACACCTTTAATTTGCCTTAAAATCCTTGTTTATAAAGTTATGATCAGTCTAGTCCCCAATCGCCCTAGAGCATAAATCTCTCCAGTTCTGTATCACAAACTAGATATATCTCCATCTATAGATTGATTGATGGATGGATGGATGGATGAATTGATGGATTGATTGGAATTTTTCAAAAAAAATTCAAATTGAACTGAAACCAAAATCATTTTTATAGGGCATGGTAAGAGAAAACTTATGTAAATACTTCAATATATAATACTTCAGATAATAACTGCTGCTAGAATTGCTTTTTCTCAAAATTGGAAACAAGACAACACTCTGATGGAAAGGTTCTTGAAAGTGCAGAGATGGATAAGTTATCTATGGAATTAAAGGATAGAGAAGAAAAAGAATATTATAACATTTCGAATATATGCTAGAACATAGGCAAAAAATCTTTCAAATAAGGAATATGTAAGATCTATATTAAAAATGGGAAATATTGTATACACTACACTATTATGTAGATAATTAAGTGATTACATAATATAGGGAATAGTAATTTATAAAATTGGAAACTATGTTAACATGAGTGATATCGATACTGAAACACTGTATTAAGTAGAAATGTGGTTTTTAAGATTGAGATATGGCTTGGAGAAGGGCATCATACAAATCTAATAGATAGATAGATAGATAGATAGATAGATAGATAGATAGATAGATAGATAGATAGATAGATAGATAGATAGATAGATAGATGATAGACAGACACACAAACAAATATTTTTTTCAAAAAAAAGGATGTAATCTCAACAATTCTGATTCCATCTTTTGCTTTCCCCGTGAAAGCATTATTGTTTTGATATACACTTCTCTCCATGTCATTCATTTTCTTCTGTAATGTAACTTAACTCTTATATTTCAGGGGAAATTATTTTTGATACTTCAAAAGGATTCCTTCTTCTAGGAATCTCTCTCATTTCGCAGGGCACTCAATGAACAAAAATAATCAAAAAGGTTTAAATGATAAAAGAAGACCCAGGGAATATTTAAAACAAATACAAGTGGTGAAGAGTACTATGTAAGTGTTCAGAATATATTTTTCCTCCTATTGTTTTTTCATGTAATCTTATTCAACAATATTGTATAGTTATTTTTTCAGCAATATTATTAGAGAAGTTTGCATATCCAGCTTTATGTTTGTTTGTTTGTTTGTTTGTTTGTTTGTTTGCTTGTTTGCTTGCTTGCTTGCTTGCTTGCTTGCTTGCTTGCTTGCTTGCTTGCTTGCTTGCTTGCTTGCTTGCTTGCTTGCTTGCTTGCTTGCTTGCTTGCTTGCATAAAACAAACAACGGTGGGATAGAGGTGGGAAACAGAGGTGGAAAACTATGGCCCTTTTATGACTTGTGGAGTTGAAGTGCACAAGTCATGAAAGAGTCATGGTCTCCTATCTCTGTTTTAAAGCATTCATATAGCTTATATCTTATGAGCGATTTTAGACAGCTCCCAATCAAAATGTTTTATTACATAAGATGGTTGTGTTCTTTTATTTCACGCTTGCTCTGAGCCATTGCAACTTCTTCTCTTCCCCCAACTGAATATTGAGTTACAAACTTTTAATCCTCTCTTTCCTCCAGCATATGGATATCTTCTGTTAAAAAATCTATCAATATTACTTGGTCCTATTGAATTAATTGATTGTATTATGTGTAATCTAACTTATCACACCACGATGTTATTTGCATTTATTATTATTTTAACAGTTTATAAAGACTGCTTAAATTGTTTATTTTATTATACACCACCCAAAGTCACAATGGGCAGCTATGTAAATTTAACCAAAACAGAAATGAATAAATAAAAGTTATCAATCTCTTTGCTTAATGCTACAGACATTTTTCATTGGCTCAAAGCAACCAGTTACATTTGGACTTGAACAGGCTTTTAACTCTGTGAAGCTGACCACTTAAAATATGGATAAAGTTTGGCTTTCTGAACGGCTTAGAACAGTGGTTCTCAACCTGGGGGCCGGGACCACTTTGTGGTCAAACAACTATTTCACAGTGGTCACCTAAAACCATGGGGAAAAACAAATTTCCTATGATGTTAGAAACTAAAGCTTCTATTCTGGCACCTTGGAACATATTTTTACAATCTGACCAATCAGGTTTTTACAGTGTGGGTGTCCCTCTGACCTTCCTGCCAATCAGCTTAAAGCTCTGTTGGGAGAATTGGCATTAGACTCATAGTTGGGGGTCACCACAAGATGAGGAATTGTATTAAGGGGTCACAGCATTGGAAAGGTTGAGAACCATTGGCTTGGAAGATCAATATTGTTCAACAAACAAAGAAAAAGAAAACAGCTTCAAGTAGCAGTGATATCACTACACCTGAACATGAAATTTTCCATGGGTTCAGAATGGCCATTGGTGAGCAAATGAAATTGGTGAGCAAATGAAATTCTCGATCTTTCCTTTTTTCAAACTTTTCAGCTGAATGTGTGATTTAAGAGGGGTGTAATTTTAAAAAAAGTCTAAACAAAATATTCAAATTTTCCTACTGCTTTGTTTAGGAAAAGTAACACAAATGGCTTAAAAGGAGCAGAGAAATGCACGACAGAGTTGTCTAATATTACTATGATCAGTAATATTAATGCATGACCTCCTTCTCCTGCTTACTTAAAATTCTGTTTATTAACATATATTTCTTCTGGCTAT
Source organism: Erythrolamprus reginae (assembly GCF_031021105.1). Taxonomy (NCBI): domain Eukaryota; kingdom Metazoa; phylum Chordata; class Lepidosauria; order Squamata; family Dipsadidae; genus Erythrolamprus; species Erythrolamprus reginae. The sequence continues at coordinate 99,613,928 of NC_091953.1, read as the reverse complement.
TTATATAGGAAAAAATAGTCTTCCTTGACATAACTTGCTTTCCCTATTATAGAATTGTCATCACAGAATTAGAACACCATGAATTCACAATAAAGCTTACATTATATTTGTGGTTAAATGTAAGAAAAAATATTATGAAACAGGGTACCCCATCCCATACGAACAGCAGGTTTAAAAAAACCCAAAACATGATTCTTTATTTATAACAACAATCTAGTAAGCTTAAACACTAAAGTAAACAGCTTGAATTATCTCAGATAGGTTATAAACCATTTTATTAAAAAAATTAAAAATGTATTTGGCTAGAAAGTTAATCAATTTTAATTATGTCTCATGACAAATGGTAAAACAGCATGCCAGTCTAACTCTAGCAGTATACTAAAATGGTATTTTCAAGTGATGGAATGCACAACAACAGAAAAAGACATTTGTGTTCTTCTCAATAATGATAGGCTATCAATTATCTTCATCTGCACTTGGTAACTGATTTTTATTTAGATTTTATTTATGTTTTAGATTTTTTTATCCTGCCTTTATTATTTTTTATATAAATAGCTCAAGGTGGTGAACATACCCAATGGCATCCTCTTATTTTCATCACAACAATAACCCTATGAGATGAGTTGGCTGAGAGAGAGAGATAATTGGCCAAAAGTCAACTAGCCAGCTTTCTTGCCTATGGTGGGACTAGGTATTTATTTTATTTATTTATTTATTCAATTTTTTATGCCGCCCTTCTCCTTAGACTCAGGGCGGCTTACAACATGTTAGCAATAGCACTTTTTAACAGAGCCAGCATATTGCCCCCACAATCCAGGTCCTCATTTTACCCACCTCGAAAGGATGAAAGGATGAGTCAACCTGGAGCCGGTGATGAGATCTGAACCGCTGATCTGCAGATCTACAGTCAGCCTTAGTGGCCTGCAGTACAACACTCTACCTGCTGCACCATCTCGGCTCTCTATAAAACAGGTATAAAACAGAGGAAAGTTGGTTCCAAACTGTTGTGGTTGGCTCTGGCCCAGCTCCTGCCCCAGGGAATGTGGAAGTGGATGCAGGGGAAACTTCAACATGTCGCAGGCCTGTGTTTTGCCGACAGAGTCAGTTCAGAGTTTAGTTTCCTCAGACGAAGAAGAAGGTGGGAGTGATTCGGCAGAGGGGGGGCGTGGCACACAGCCGAGGCAGTCAATCTCCCTTATATTTTTGGATCCACGCAAGCGCAGAATTATATGTAGAATAGACCAAGTAAGGACATATTACAGGAGATAAGAGAGGCCACCTGTGTTTGGATGGGGTTCCAGTAATTAGGCTGCTGCTATAAATAGCAGCATGTGGGTTGTGGAAGAGTATCTGATCGCAGTTCGTCAGGAATCCTGTGTTGCTGGTTTCTGGACTTTGTTGATTTTTCACGCCTTTGAAAACAAAGCAGAGCAACGTGTGTGTGTGTGTGCGTGTGTGTGTCACTTTGTTGAAAGAAGAAGGGGTGTGAAGTTTCTTCACAGCTGCTAGCTAAGTACTTAATGACTGTTTAAGGTTAATTGTACAGACTACTCAGTTGTTTTGAGATGAGTGCTCTTTGCAATACAAAAAGAGTGCTTAGTTTATTTTGAATTTTGGGATAAAGAACATTGTTTTGAATTTTCAAACGTGTGTGTGTGTGTGTGTGTGTCTGAAATTTGTACCCTTGAATTTTCGGGAGGCTCCTACCAGAGAGCCCAGCAGAACACAAACCAGTCAAATGTCAGAGTTATACTATTTAAATATGCATAGCTCCATTTTCAAATGTGGTCATAGAGATTCACAGTAAATCTACACATTCTACCCCTGGAAATTGAAAGAAGGAAGAAAAATTATCATACATTTTTTAAAAAATAAACACAATGTATCACACTTAATGTACAGTAGATAAATTTTAATACATTATATGCATGTATCTATACATTTGCCTGTGTGTGTGCATGTGTGTGGGTAAACACAGAGATATGTATAGATACAAAATATCTATATGTATTTAGCAGCTTACTTTTTAAAACCAAATATAAATATGTTTTGTTTTTGTTTTGCTTTGATATGATTTGGTATACAACTTTTTAAATACATAATTTGCATGAAATATTTGATAGAGAATTACAGACTTTAGTGGACCCCTGAATTACTGCCATCTGGCACCCTGACAGAATCTGTATTGATTCAAGTTTGATCTGAAATAAATATGTATTTTTCTCCCGTACTGGATTTGGTCCAGTTCCTATCTTTTCCTAATTTAGAAGCTCTACTACCAAATTACTATACTACTTTGTAAAATGTGATGGTCTTGTTCACATAGTTAACAAATAAAAGGAAATTTGTCAGTAGAAAATAGTATAGCCAACTTTTTATCTGCAAACTGATTTATAGTTAATTTTTCATTCTAAATTTTGATTTCTTCTCTCTCTGTCTCTGGCCCTGCTGTTTTCCCACTCTCTTATCTAAACTTCCATGATGTGTAAGGTTTACATATGTAAACTATGTAATACAGTGATCCCTCGAGTATCGCGAGGGTTACGTTCCAAGACCCCTCGCAATAATCGATTTTTCGCGATGTAGCGGCGCGGAAGTAAAAACACCATTTTTGGCTGCCCCAGCGCCTCCGGCGCCCTCGCTGCTACCGCCCGCCCGCCCGATCCACTACGTTCCCCGTAGGCACCCGCCGTTCACCCGGCCGCTCACTCACTTTTATTTCAGAGGTGGGTAGCAAGAGGGACGCTCCCGGCTGTCGGATAACCCGAGCTTGCGCGCGGTGCTGTCGGGGGAGGAAGGTGAAGGCACTGATGCTGGGAAGACCGAAACGGGGGAGAGAGAGAGAGAGACAGCCTGGCTTAGCCGGAGTTCTCCTCCCGCCGCCTCCCCGTGAGGCAACTTGAGGGGCTCCGCACCCGAAAAGGGAGGGAGACAGGCACCCGAAAAGGGAGGGAGACAGGCGTCTGGTTGTCTGCTGCTCCTTGAATGAGGGGCATGTGGTTCTCTAGAGCAGGGGAAGGAAGAATGGGAAGGGGGCAGCAAAGAACTGATCCGAAGTTGGGCTTTAATAATGTCTTCTGCTTTCTCTTTAAACTAGAAGAAGGGGGCGTCTCGGCCGTTCGGCTCGGAGGGGGTGGGAGAAAGAAGAGGGGAGCCGCCTCGGGGAAACGGGGGTGTCGCTGGCAGGAAAAGAGTTGCGCCTCCTCCTCTCAGAGGAGGGTCGTTCCGTGCAGAAGAGATTTTAAGGGGGTGGCAGCTGAAAGCGCGCCCGCCTCTCTCTCTCTCTCTCTCCGCGCTTTCCCCAGGGAGCCCCCTCAGGCGTCCCCCGGCGAGTGCCAGAGGGACCGAGCCTGGGGAGCCGCATTGCTGCTTCGTGTTGCCTGGCTGGGAGGGGACAGCGGCAGGAGTAGTAGTAGTAGTGGAGGTGGAGGTGGCTCCCCGCAGCGCCTCGGCTGCGCTGGCCTCTCCTCTGAGCGGCCTAAGCGGGCCGGGTTTCTTGGGCCCTCTGGGTTGATGGGAGGCTTCCCGGGCGCCTCGGCTTCGGAGCCACCCGGGTGTTCTGGCGCCTCTGTGCATGCGCGGTTTAGGAAACAGCGCGCCGGAGGCTTCCCTCTTTTGCAGCCTTGCGTTTAAAACTGAGGCAATTTCCCTCAACAAAACGCTTGTGCAATTCTGCCCCCGCTGATGAAGAATGTCAGCTCGCTCGCCGCTCACCCGCCCTTCGCCCGCCCTTCGCCCGGCCGCTCGCTCGCCGCTCGAGAGCAAGAGGGGGAGAGATAGAGAAAGAGAGAGAAGGAAAGAAAGAGATGAGAGAGGGAGGAAGAGAGTGTGAGAGAAGAAGAAGCAAGAGAGAGAAAGAGAGAGAGAAAGAAAGATGAGAAAGGAAGGAAGAGAGTGACATCATCGGGTGGGAAAAATAGCAAAAAAACCGTGGAGTATTTTTTAATTAATATTTTCTGAAAAATCGCGATATAGCGTTTCGCGAAGATCGAGGTCGCGAAAATCGAGGGATCACTGTACATATAGAATTACATATGTAATAAAGGTATATGTTGTTCTGACATTAAAAACTATTTGCATTTTGTTAATTTGTTCTATTTATAATAGTTGGAGGATCAAGAGTAGTTAACAAAATAAAAAAGGACTTACCAGGGACTTACCTTCTTTTATTTTAAAATTGTTTATTTGCAAAGATACAGAAGTTCTCTTTTTGCTCAAATGTTTTCTTGCAGGATCTTGTGACTATGCAGCATCCATGATGAATGTTATTTCAAGAAAATTCAGAAGTTTGGAATAGTCTGATGCAACTGTTTGACATGAGTTGGTCAGTTGCTTTAGAAAATTGTGGCCTTATTTATTGATTGGATTTGTATGCCACCCCTCTCCGTAGACTCGGGGCGGCTCACAACAATAACAAGAACAATGTAAGAACAAATCTAATAATTTAAAAAACACTAAAACCCCCATTATTAAAAGCAAACAAACACACAAACATTCCATGTGTCAGTTCCCCCATGCCTGATGGCAGAGATGGGTCTTAAGAACTTTACGAAAGGCAAGGAGGGTGGGGGCAGTTCTAATCTCCGGGGGGAGCTGGTTCCAGAGGGTCGGGGCCGCCACAGAGAAGGCTCTTCTCCTGGGTCCCTTCTTTTTCCCATCTTTCTTTTTTTACAAAAAGTGATGTTAAGATTAATATTGACATTATTTTACTCATACTATGAGAGGAGAAAAACATAATATCCTTTTTCAGGAATATAGCATTTTACTAATAACAAGAGAGGAATTATTTTATTGAGTAAAAAACATCGAAATGTCTTTGACCTATTGTTTTTGTCTCTTTGTGTGTTTTAAAATTAAAGTAAGGTTGGATACCCTTTCAACTTCTAACATAAACTTTCATGATAACTTAGTTCCAAATCTATTTTTTATGCTTTATTAAAAAGACCTGTCCAACATTTTCCATTTATTTTACTACTTTTACTTTTACATTGTTGAATTTATTCAGTATTTTTTAATTAGACTCCATTTGCAATTTATTTATTCGTTGATTCAGCACATGTTTGGGTTGGAAATTTTCAGCTAGTAGGCTTAGAAAATAAGTGGGGTCTTCCCAGTTGGTGCTTATACTTCAAAGTATAACAGAGCTATAGATTTGATTGGGGAAGCCAATAAATAAATAGCTTGTCAGACATTAGTAGCAAACCATTTATGTACAACTGCCAAGAAACCTTAATCTACATGTCTTTTCTGTCAAGAGGACAAAGAGTTATTTTTACCTTACTTGATTTGGAAACTTTAAAATGTGACATTCTGGGTTCTTTCATTAACAAAATGTATCATATGTCATTAGGCTGAATTTTAATTCCTACATTTATTTATATATCCATTCATTCATTCATTCATTCAAATACTGGATCTCATTGTTAAAAAATATTTAATAAGATTTTAAAAAATAAAATTTAATACAGTGTTCGCTCAATTTTTGCGGGTTCAAACTTCACAAAAAGACTATACTACGGTTTTTCAAAAATATTAATTAAAAAAATACTTTTCGTTTTTTTCCCCTAAACCACAGTTTTTTCTGCCCGATGACGTCATATGTCATCGCCAAACATTCGTCCACCTTTAATAAATATTTTTTAAATAAACTTTAATAAGTAAACATGGTGAGCATTAATCTAAATGTTTGCTAAGGAAATGGGAAATCGCGATTTAGGGGTTTAAAGTTTTAAGGGAAGGCTTGTGATACTGTTCATAGCCAAAAATATTGTATTTACTTCCGCATCTCTACTTCGCGGAAATTCAACTTTTGCGGGCGGTCTCGGAACGCATCCCCCGCGAAAAGTGAGGGAACACTGTATTGTTAACATATGCAAAAGAAAAAGATTTGGAAATCTTAATACGCCAAATATGTTTAATGTATAAATCATATTTTTAAATATTGTTTTTATATATTTAATTAGTTTGTTTTATTTAAACATAAAATTAATACACAATTCTTTAATTGATATTTTCAACTATATTTAAACTTATTATTGTTATTTAACAATTTCCCTATAATTGGCTATATGATCATACCCTTTTTCTTATAATGAAAAAAATCCTAACCTAACATTAATATTTTATGAGGTCTCTTATTTATCTATATGAAACTACAAATAATTTGAAAAGGTTATTTTAATATAACCAGAATTTTTAACACACTACAACTTCATCATCTCACTTTTATTAATATTTTATCAGAGACAAAAACCTAGGGGACAGTTCAGTGTAGCTAATTAATCGTGCTAAGTAAAAAGCTAGTGGACAGTTAACCTAAGATGTACTAAGTGATTTTAATCAATTTGGGAATAAATTTTTATTATAGAATACTAAAGAAGCTCAACAACTGCAGTATAACATTTCTTTTTTAAAATGCAGTTTATAGTTTGATTTTTAAGAAGGCTCCTTGAGAATTGACATTACATTTAAAAAGCATACTGCAATTCTTTGGATATGGACTCTGAAGGTATAATATTACTTACATACTTTGGGACACCTATTTTTGCAGACAACAGCATATGTCTTCTTTCATCAGTACCTGTTCCCTTTTCTTTACTCACACATACACACATATGCAGTTATAACACAAACAGTTGTCACTGACATTAAAAATTACATCAGTCTCTCCTAGGGTGATCATCATAATTTATTTCAGTATAGATATGCTTAGATCATTCTGTAATCTATGCAGATCAAGATCTTTGTCCTAATTTTACAAATAATGTCACATTAAGCTGTTTTTAAGACTATTAACAAGGCTATATGAAGGGATAGATAGATGATAGATGATAGATAGACAGGCAGACAGACAGATAGGGAGGAGGCATGGCCAACATCCCAGCCCTATGGATGTCTCTCGCGCACCATGGGAAAACCCAAATCCCAGTTCTTTGGAGACCTGGAACCAGATTGGAACCAGGTCAGAAACACACTGGAGAGGTATTGAAGAAGAGAGGCACCTCTCAGTAGTCTAGGGGGGCTGCAAACCCCCCCCCCATCTCGAGGAGCCAGTACAAGCCTCTCGGCCAGCAGAAGTAGAAGATGACTTTGTCACCATTAGCTGGGGCAGTCATGATTGGAATGATTGCAATGGAGAGATTGTGGATTGTGGATTGGGTAATAAGATCTAAGTGTTTGTGCTGGACAGAGGTGAAAAAGTGCTGAAGCTGGATGAGTGATTGGAAATTGAATAACAAAAGAAGAAATTTAAAAGGAGATGAAAAGGACTTTTTCATGGAGTGAGTGGCTATTTAGCAATTGGAAATACCATAGAAAGAATTAAAGGAACAAGTTTAAAAGCCCAAATTTGATGTCTTTATGACTGGACTTGGTGGATGGTAAAGAGACTGAAAAAGAACAATGAATTAGAAGAAAAGATCTTATAAATGCTACGTTAAATACTTTGGAAACTTTTATAAAAGTGCTGTTTTTGTTATATTGGGAAATCGGCACCACCATCTGCTGTTTAAAAGATATTTTGCAACAGACTGTGGAAAGCTTGAATTTGCTGAAAGCTGGAGACTGGCCTTGTTTATAAGAAACTAACAGGAGCTTGAAAGGACTTGAAAGCAGTGTGTATTGTGCTATTGTGTTTGATGGTGTACTGTTTTGGTGATAGAAGAGAAGATGATTTTGAATTGGACTGTGTTGTGTGTGCTCCCTGTCGCCTTTGGAATGCTCAGACTCAGAGAGGGAAGATGAAATAGAACCTGTCAATTTACCTGATTTAGGAATGAAGAGAATTTTAGTGAAGAGGAAGCTGAGATGAGGGAGCAGCTTTCAAGTGATAGCATGCAGACAAATGTGTCTTTGGATAGTTTGAGCTGTTAGGACTCTAGATGGATTGATCCCAAATTCCAAAGAGAGCAGAAAAGATTAGAAGAACTTGGTGGGAGGAAATATTGAGATGCATTTTAGAATGTACGTTGGTTAATTAATTAATCATGTCACATCCGGAATTGGAGAGAAGCAGAAATACTTTCGTCAAACTTGTAATCCAGCCAACATGGCATTTTTCATACGCCCTCCGATATGTGAGTGTTATCTTGTGTGATTTATTGCCTTTTTATTGCTTTTCTAATCAGCAGAAACCAGTGTAAGAATTAAAGAATGCTTTCTAGCAGCCAGCTAAGTGATTACAAAGATAAATGATCTATTTTATCTCCGGAACAAACAGAGAATATTTTGCTGCATCACGGAACTGTATTATACTAGAATTAAATAGAAATAATAGAAGTGTTATTGTTTTGAATATTAAGTGTCTGAGAAGCAATTATTATCCAACCATCAGCTGACCCTAGCCTGAACCAGAACAGTCTGGATTGAAATACAAAGAGATTACACGGAGTTAAGCTACAAGTAAAAAAAATCTGGGAAATTTGTGAAATTGTGAATTTGACAATATGGAGGCATGTATCTATGAAGAATTGATGGGGATGTTAAAATAAAACCATGAAGACATAAAAACTTACCTTTTGGAAATCGGAGGTGAACAGAAAATCGAAATGAAGAACAAGGAGATTACACAAATGAAAAAGAGAGAGAATAAAAAACAGATTACAGTGATAAGAAAAAAGTAAGAGGGGAACATTGCTATCAGAAGAAACAATTAAAAATAAGTTGGGGTAATAGGGAGAAGACATTAGGAGAAATTGAGAGCAGACTTACACAAATAATAGGCTTAACAGGAAGGAAAAGAATTTGGAAAAAAAGGAGTTATTCACATAAGAAATAAAAGAAAGAAAGGAAAGTTAAAGACAAGAGGTTGGAAGGGGGGAAAACTACAAGAAGTAGAATTTTTGAGAGACCAAAAGAGAATGGATGAAAGGGGGAAGGTTACAATAAAGGAGAAAAAAATAGAATTATTTTACACTTAACGTTATTATTAATGTCAACATTATGTCAAAATTGTTAGTTATGTATAAGGGTGTATAATTAATCAACATAATTATTTTATTAAAAGGTTTTTTCTATAACAATAATTTTATATTAGATTGGTATATGATGGTTTGAATTAAACTTTTATGATGAATGGGGAAAAAGAATAAATCTATCTATCTATCCATCCATCCATCCATCCATCCATCCATCCATCCATCCATCCATCCATCCATCCATCTATCTATCTATCTATCTATCTATCTATCTATCTATTGGATTTATATGCCGCCCCTCTCGGAAGACTCAGGGCAATTTACAATATGCAGGAAACAATATACATCCTAAATCCAGCTAATTAAAATTGATAATCTAAAATACCTAAGATACAATTAAAATGCTCTCATACCCATTCAGTCAACAAGCTCACAATGCATTTGTCAGTCAGGGGGTAGCATCTAATGACCCCAGGCCTGGTGATATAAATGAATCTTCAGACTCTTACAAAAGGCATGCAGCGCGAGGGCAATACAAATCTCCGGGGGGAGTTGATTTCAGAGGGCTGGGGCTCCCACAGAGAAGGCTCTTCCCCGGTGAAGGGATACAATTTTTTTTACTACCACACTATGGGGTGTGGTTTGCCAGTTATGTCAACATGTGGGAGTGGCTTGACAGTCATGTCATGGAGTGACTTAAAGGTCATGTGACTAGGTTAAAGGTGGCCAATTTGAGGTCACTCATATCAAGGGCTGGGTTAGGGTTCTCCTTGCCTCAAAGAGATACAATTTCCCTCTCTATTTATTATTACTAAACATCCAAAATAAACTATTTAATTCTATGTACATAGGCCATATGTGTACATACATATAATACACGGGCACACAAATATATACATTACTATATAAACTGTACGTGTATGTACACACACACACATGCACAGTTCTTCTCAAATTATACACATTCAACTTCATTTACTGCAACAGGAAAAATATACTCAGAGCCCAAAAGGAAAAAAAGGAAAAAATTCAAAATTTTTCTACCGGTTCTGTGTACCTGACTGTACCTGTAGGAGCCCATCACTGCTCTTCCCCTAGGTCACACTAAATGATATTTTCTAGTTGACGGGACCTAGAGAAATCTGACTCTGTGGGACCTAATCGGTCACTGGGACTCTGCCTAAATGTAAGGCTTATATTTTTCAACTTTGAAAAAACCTGTTGCATGGAATGAAATAGAATGAAATAAAAATAACTCAAAACTCTTTGATAATCCCAATTCTAGCTTTTGCAATCAACACATAATAATTATGATATAATCATAATAATTATGAATGTATTATTTCATGCTGCAGATAAAGGTGAATACATGGTACAATAATTACACACACACAAAAAAACCCCACTCACACACTAAATATATAAATTCAGCTACAAGGAGAAATGTGACATTTATCATCAGAAAGGACACCTTTCCTGACTGAAATAATCACCTAGCTAATCTGCACTCATAAATCATGCCATATTGCTCTTCCTTACTTTTTTCCAAGAGGTCATCTGTGAATAACTGCAGCATTCTATCATGTAAGGGACTCTCTGGTCATGGGATCTTAACAAGCGGCCCATCACAAATGCTTATCTTTGGCGTCAGACTTGAATTTCGTTTCTTTTTGCTTTCTAAGTTCATTTTGTGCAGGCTGTATTTAAATGAGAAACAATGCATCATTCTCACTCCAGTCTGTTCATAGGCTGCTGTATTAACAAGCCATTGTACATTCTGAATGGGGTGATTGGTTGGTGGTTTAATTTAAATGGAGGATGATTAAATTCAATAGATTTATTTTTTTAAGTAACCAATGAGATTATGTACAAAATCATTTTGTGCATCTTTGTGTGTCCGTCTGTGTGTGTCTTTTTCTTTCAGCATTCAATTGTGTGTGGCTTTGAAGTGCCTAGTTTTCTGGAAGGACATCAATATCAACTTCTGAGAGTGACATTTATGGCAGTCTCCTTATTAAATATGGCATCTCTTTTTCTCACCCAGGGCACTTCTATTGTATAACACATTTGGATGTGTTTTTATAAGATTCTCTAACAATAATGAACATACTGGCCAAGAAACATGACCAATGTTATTCAAGACATGGATTGATTGATTGATTGATTGATTGATTGATTGGGTGGGTGGGTGGGTGGGGTAGGTGGTTATTGATTTGATTTGATTTGATTTGACTTGACTTGACTTGATTTGATTTGATTTGATTTGTATGCAGCTCCTCTCCGAGGACTCGGGGCAGTTTACAACATATAAAAGGAAACAATAAAATATAAAAGGAAACAATAAAATACAGTGGCTAAATCTAATTAATTAAAACTAGGTAAACTACTCTAAAATGCTCAATTATGATTAAAAATCAATCATACCCATTCAAGCTGCAACCAGACATAACATTCGTTGGCCAAGGGGCTAAGATCTAATCACCCGAAGCCTGGCAATTTACATTGTGTATCTCACTAATTTGTTTTATGTTTAATAATTTATTTATTAGGTTTACATCTTCACTGTTTGTTCTTAGGAATTCACAAAGGATCGTGACAGTGGTGGGATTCAGCTGGTTTACACGGGTTCAGCTGAACCAGTTATTAATTTTTTTTGCATAGTTTGGTGAACCAGTTGATACCACCCATGGCTAGTCCCACTCTATTTTATATTTATATTTTATATTTATTTATTTTTTCCAATACAGAATGAGGGCTTTAGTGGGTATATATCTATATACACATAGTAAAATACATGATGAAGGTTATAGAGGAGATACTCATAGAAAAATATATTTAAGAAATAATAGCAAAGAAGATAAAGTAATAGAACATATCAATGAAAGAATAGAAGAAGAGATATAGGAATAGAAGAAAGGTATAGGAGATATGGGAGAGCAATAGGACAGGGAACGGAAGGCACTCTAGTGCACTTGTACTCGCCCACAGGGGTTGCCATTTAGGGTGGGGAGGCTGAAAGGGCATGACTAGGAGACACACCGATCAGTTGGGAAGCAGTGAATGTACTGGCCACACCAATCAGCTGGGAGACTGCCTCCCCATGGCCCATTTTGCCTCCTGCAAAATCCTGCAGTAACTACCATCCCCTCACTAAACTGCTTTCCAGTACTATTCTCTGGCATGCAGGGTAGCAAAAGAAGACCCTGTGACTACCAGTTTTTTAAAAAGTTCACTCAGACTTTCCAACTTAACTAAGTGTTTCAACTAACTAGCTCTGAGCAATAATTGAACAGCAGGATTATGAATAAAATTGACTTCTGGGAAAGTCTCTGATAACAAACTTGAGAACTGACCATGAGAATTGACATCTTTAATTCTGGCCTGGACATGATTTGATTGTGATGTTTGACAGCATGACTGTAGTGATAATATTTAAAGAGTCTTTCTATTATTGTATTTTAATCATTTTATACTCTAAGTGGTTAGTGGTTAGTGAGGGAATTCTTGCTATAAGACACAATACTGCCGGGAGTGGGCAGCATACAAATCTAATTAAATAAATAAATTAATAATAATAAACGGAAGACTTTTCTAGGCCGCCGGGCTTGGGGCTATTAGACTCCAACCCCCTGGCCGATGAATGTTATATATGTCTGTGGGAATGGTTGACTTTTAACATAATTGGGATTTTAGATTAGATTAATTAATTGAATTAGGACATTGTATTGTATTGCTTTATTTTTATATGCTGTAAGCCGCCCCGAGTCCCCGGAGAGGGGTGGCATATAAATCAAATAAACAAACAAAGAAAAAAATAAAAAAATAACTAAATAAATAAATAAATGTAAATAACATAAATAACATAAATAAATAAATAAATAAATAATACATTTTCTTAATCAATTTGCCCTCTGTACCTTGAAACATCTTATCTCATTTTTGTGTTTCTTTTTGGAATCTATCTTGTTCTGAATCTGCAGAATTCTAGTTATATTTCAACACAGAAAACAAATAAAATGAAATTTAGTTTTCTATCTGCAACGTTTTACCTGTCAATGACTACTTCAGTTTCAATCGCAACAACATAAGAGCACGCAACATATTCAAACTTAATATTAACCGCTCCAAACTTGACTGTAAAAAATATGACTTCAGCAATCGAGTTGTCGAATCGTGGAACTCATTACCTGACTCAGTAGTGTCAACCCATAACCCCCAAAATTTTTCCCTTAGACTATCCACGATTGATCTCTCCAGGTTCCTAAGAGGTCATTAAGGGGCGTGCATAAGTGCACTAGTGTGCCTTCCGTCCCCTGTCCAATTGTCTCTCCTTTATCTCCTTTATCTTTTCTTCCTTTCATATATCTTCTCCTCAATTTTTATATCTTTTCTTCTATCCTTTTCTTTATATATATTACTACTTGTCTAGTCTCGTCAATGTGTATTGTGTATTGGACTAAATAAATAGATAGATAGATAGATAGATAGATAGATAGATAGATAGATAGATAGATAGATAGATAGACAGACAGACAGACAGACAGACAGACAGACAGACAAACAAACAAACAAACAAATCCAAGTGCTATCTCTAATGCCTATATCATTGTGCCCAGGAAAATTTACAATCTCTAGTCTAATTGACGTAATAAAATTCCATTTGGGTCATTGCAGAAATATCCAAGTTCTCCAAAAAAAATATCACAGATGCAAATGAAGATCCTGTTTTTCTCTGGTTTTATTTAGTCCAAGCATCCGAATAAAATATTTGATAAGTACTTCTGCTTAGCCTATATTGAAGATGATGGGTTTTTGCATAGTTTTGGCTATTTTTTTAAAAAATTGCTAGACCACCATGCAGTTTTTAATGCTTGAAACAGTTTTTCATACAGAGTAAAATATTGTTTGTTTTAATTGTGGAGAAAATTTAACTTACAGAATTTGCTTTGTTGGAAAAATCAGCCTTCAATAACAGGTAATGCACTGTAGCACCATATGGAAGCTTTCTGACATATGGATTGAATTAACAAGTTAAAAACTGTTAAGATCAGTTTTTCTTTCACTGGAGGCAAAGTGGGGGAGGGGCAAACTTTGCAGGATGCACCTCTGTGAAATAAGCTTGAATAACAGTCAATACAACTCAGCTGGTTGGTTTCTTGAGCTAATTGTACAGCAGCTAACAAAATGATGAATCAGAATGTGGAATGTGCTTACTCACTTCATATAATCTATATATATGCAAAGTAGATTGCAGAAAATACAACTTCATCAACAGAGTGATCAATTCTTGGACTCACTACTTGACCCTGTTGTTTCTTCTACTAAACCCAAAATCTTTAACTTTAAATTATCTACTGTTGATCTCGCCCCTTTTCTAAGAGGTCTGTAAGGGGCGTGCATAAGCGCACTATTGTTCCTACCGTCCCTGTCCTACTGTCCTAGTATCCTTTTTATCACTACTTTCTACTTTATGTTAGTACCAACTATAATTCTATACTTGTTTTGACAAATAAAATAAATAAATAAAAATAAATTAAATAAAATAGCTGCCATGGTACTTCCATTTGCACACAGCATTGTTATTTGTGTTTTCCCCCCTACACTTCCATAAGTTATAGATCACACTGAATCTGTAGACTTTAGGAGAAACCCTTCTATCCTTCCACCTCTCACAATACTAGACAACACAGTATCAACAGTAGAGACCTTCAAATTTCTAGGTTCTATCATATCTCAAGACCTAAAATGGTCACCTAACATCAAAAACATCATCAAAAAATCACAACAAAGAATGTTCTTTCTGTGCCAACTCAGGAAGCTCAACTGCCCAAGGGGCTGTTGATACAGTTCTACAGCGGAATCATTGAGTCTGTCATCTGCACCTCTATAACTGTCTGGTTTGGTTCTGCAACCCAACAAGACCGACACAGACTTCAGAGGATAATCAGAACTGCAGAAAAAACAATTGCTGCCAACCTGTCTTCCATTGAGGACCTGTATACTGCACGAGTCAAAAAGAGTGTGGTGAAAATATTTACTGACCCATCACATCGTGGACACAAATTGTTTCAACTCCTACCCTCAAAATGTCGCCAAAGAGCAGAGCACACCAAGGCAGCTAGACACAAGAACAGTTTTTTCCCAAATGCCATCACTCTACTAAATGTTCTGCCTGACCAGCCTCAAGCAATGACTAACGGTCCAGGAAAGAAGGTCAGACACACACGTGCTTAGTTAGTTAACAAACTTGTATTAAACAGTAAAGAAAAAAGTCTAAAGCAAATGGTCCTTACTTTCAGGAGTAACACATAGGATTCGTTGAAAATTCAGTCAGCTACAAAGTTCAGTGAAAAACCAACAAATACAAAAGTCACGGAGCATAAATATTCCAAGAGTCTTTGAATATTCACAGCACAAAAGCAGAAGCTTGTCCCAGAGTTTTCAACTCCCGCAACGCTGAGTTGAATTCCAAGAGCAGGAACTTCAAAGCAGGAACAAACGACACCACACAAACCACCCAGATAATCAGCCACAGTTTGCCTTGGCCCCGTTCCCATTTTATGCCGTTAGCCCTCATTAAGGGAACCACACCCAGCCCAGGTGTGCTTATCCTACTTCTTAAAGCGATCCCTTCTTTGCAAGGCCCTTTGGTTGCGTAAATTAATGTATTGTCCTGCAGACGAACTAAGAGAGGATAAACTGTCTGACGAATTGCCAGCCCCCTCCCCTGAACTGTCTGCCAATTCTTCCTGGCTCTCTGCCCCATCTTCCTGACTGACTGCTACATCTTCCTGGCTGTCAGCCAGGCTTTCACAGTCACTGTGTGCCACGTCTCCCCCATCTGTGGGGGCAACAGCTGGCCCAGGCCCAAACACAACACTAAACAAATAATTCCCTCAACACTGTCAACTTTTTACTAAGTCTGCACTTCTATTTCTACTAGTTTTTTCTCATCATTCCAATCATCCTTTTCATCCCACTTAGGACTGTATGACTGTAACATATTGCTTTTATCCTAAGCTTTTTATTAATATTGATTGTTTCTTCATTGCTTATTTGACCCCTATGACAATCATTAAGTGTTGTACCATATGATTCTTGACAAATGTATCTTTTTCTTTTATGTACACTAAGAGCACATGCATCAAGACAAATTCCATGTGTGTCCAATCACACTTAGCCAATAAAGAATTCTATTCTATTCTATTCTATTCTACTCTACTCTATTTTATTCTATTCTATCTTTCGTGATGACAATATTCCAGCATGGTTGGTGATATCATAACTTCATGAAATTTAACTTGATGTAAGCCACTGCATCTGGTGAAGGTAGTCTGATGAATCTCATGATGATGTCATAAACTAGATGACTTTCTGCAGGGGTGTCAAACTTGCACCTTCACGGTGGCATCACATGATATATCATAGCTTTTTTCCTCTTTACTAAACCGGGCGTGAACCTCACCAGTGTATGATGCATGCAGGCTACAGGCTGCAAATGTCACAGCTCTGATTTACTGTAATGGGAAATTTGGTGAGAATCTGGCAAAAGATTTGGAAGCATTCTTATATCATGCACATTCCCTCTGCTTAAATGAAAGTGATATATTTTGTTGGAATATAGTCATCTGGAAAAAAATATACTCCTTTATTTGTCTTTTTTTCCATAATTATGTTTTTTTTTAAAAGTAGAGCCCAAACCACTTGAATAAGCTACATTATAATTTTATGTATGAAAAACCTAGTGCCACTTGGTAGATCTTTTTCCAGGATGACAGTGTAACTATAAAGTGCCCTGAGTAAAGGGAACTTGTAAATAGACTCTATCTAGAAGGAGGGAGGGGTGGAGGTTGGAAGGAAGGAAGGAAGGAAGGAAGGAAGGAAGACTTCCGGGTGGAGCCCGATTGCGCCGGAGGAGTGGAGGCTAAACTCTGGCACCGCAGCCTTCCTTTCCACCCTGCAGGATGCCATTTTGCGTTGTGCTGACACCTGGAGGGGTCGGCCCAGGACAGAGGGTCTCCTGGATCCCCCAGGACAGATCGCCGCAGCCCTGGAGGTTAGGGATAACCCCGCAGCTGCAGGAATGGAGAGCTGTGCCCAGGCGGCTGCATGGACACAGCCATAGCGGTCACCGATAGCGGAAGTCAAAAAATAGAACAGAAGTCTACGAGGAGCAGATCAGCAGATAAAGGTGATTGACAGCACCACACGGAACCTTTTTGGTATTTAAACAAGTTTGCAAAGACAAGATATTAGCTTGAAGGCGAACACAAACAAAAGAAGAAAACTGTAAGTCATATCCATACGCGGAAAAGTCAGAGGAGTCTTTCGGTGGTGCTTAAGGAGGCTTTGGCACCCCAGAGCAAACAAAGCATTTTCCTTTCTCTGGCCACTTGGAGAGGGAATAAACCTCTGCCAGCGCCCAGAGAAACTGCCTCCTCCTCTTCTTCCTCCTCCTCCTCCCACCCAAATTACGAGCTTTTATTTCTTTCCTAATGGTTTTGCATGCATTATTTGCTTTTACATTGATTCCTATGGGAAAAATTGCCTCTACTTACAAACGTTTCTACTTAAGAACCTGGTCACAGAACGAATTAAGTTCTTAAGTAGAGATACCACTGTACTTATAAACAATGTAGAGCTATAGTCAAGGTCTTAATTTTATCTTTATTTTCTTTTGTGTTAAAGTACTTTTATTTTTCTAAGACTAACCTGTTTTGATTACTTTTTAAAAGTTATCTTAAGATAACTGTTGACTTGTGACCGTGTTTTTAATCATGTTCTCCTTTTGTATTTTATAGCAAAATATTTTTTTAAAAAAATCACCTGGACTGGCAGTATAGAGGGGCTGCAAGAAAGGCTGAGTAGTTACAATGAGCTCTCTGGCAAAATTGCTGTTTTGTGTCCTGAGAATTGTAGGGCAGTGTGGCAAAGACCAGGAGATCAATAGATATTGATGACTTGGTGATGCAGCTTGATTTTTAAGCATCTTCTATGCCTACTGGTAAAAGAAAGAGATGTTTGTGTTCCGTGTGAATAAATATATATATAAACACAACTTAGGCATGTTTATTGTAATTCATCGTTGTTGCTTTGTTTGATATTTTTTGTACTTTGGTGTAGGAGGAAACGTAATCTGGAAATAAGCAATCATTACTATTATGTCCTCAAAATGTTTTAGCCTTGGGTTTTATATTTGATAAGACAAGCATTGAATGACAGATGCAAACTGAGACTGGCCCCATGTCCTTCTGATCTTCTCTAATTGAAATTTTGTGGGATGAATTGAAAGAGGAAAGTTCAAAGATCTGGGGATCCGTATTACATAAACATTGTTTCATTTAATCAAAACACTCTTTGAAGTGGAACACTTGTAGACCACCTGTAGCTTTGAAATATAAAGTCATATAAAAGCTTCAGTGAATCTAAAGGGGACAGTGCGCAGCTACGATGCGCCAGTGGAAAGAAAAAAGCAAAACAGGTAAGATGAGCATGAAAGCCTAGTTTGTATTAATGTTTCTCTTCAGCATTGTTTTATTCCCCAGGCAGCAAGGCTTTCTAAAGTGGCAAGCAACCCACTGCTTTATTCGGGATCTCATCCAGATTGTTTTTATTATAGTTGTTGTTATTTATAAACAAAAGATGTTTTCTACGTAGCCGCCCAACTTTAATTGTTTCTATTTCATATGCATTTTACTTCAGAGTATTCTAGTAAAAGCCCTTTCCAGCTTCAATTCTTCTCTGTGAAGTTTACGCTTAAAGGCAATTTCAAAGGCAAAATGACTGCAATGTAGTACTTGCTTTCCTATAAAGGATGCAAACAAGGTGATTTTCCACCTTAGAATTTTGCATGCGTTTTGTAAAATATACCCAGTATATAGCAACAGCAAGGACATGCAATCCTCTAAATATATTTAAGGATGGCAGACTAGTTGATGATATTCAGACACAGCGTGAGGCATAGAATTAACAGGGCTTTGGTAACTTTCTAAGCATAAAGAACAAAATCAGTATTCCATTTCTTATGGCTACCTCTCAAATCCACATACAAATATTGTGTTCACAAGCTGGTATCTCAGCAAATCTAGAATACCCTAATATATAATGTTCGTGTTCAAGAAACCATACCACCCAGAAGATATAATGAGTCACTAAATAAGATGAACATTCTTGAATTATGTTTTCCATTATTTCAAAATATGGAAATATGTTTGAAACATTTCTGAATATTTCAATGGAAGGTTGGATTGAATTTTACTTTTCTAAAAACTTTTATTTATTTATTTGTTTGTTTGTTTGTTTGTTTATCTATCTATCTATCTATCTATCTATCTATCTATCTATCTATTTATTTATTTATTTATTTATTTATTTATTTATTTATTTATTTATTTATTTATTTATTTATTTATTTATTTGGTTTTTATGCCGCCCTTCTTCTTAGACTCAGGGCAGCTTACAACATGTTAGCAATAGCACTTTTTTAACAGAGTTAGGCTATTGCCCCCACAAGCCGGGTCCTCATTTTACCCACCTCGGAAGGATGGAAGACTGAGTCAACCTTGAGCCGGTGATGAGATTTGAATCGCTAACCTTCAGATCTACAAGTCAGCTTCAGTGGACTGCAGTACAGCACTCTACCTGCTGCGCCACCCCGGCTCATATAGAGAATGATATAGAGAATGAAAGAGGAGTAGGAGTAGGAATGAGAAGGGAGAAGGGAGGGGGGAAGGGAGGGGAGAGGAAGAGAAGAGAAGAGGAGTTCTTGTAAGTATGCATGTTAGTGTGATGTGTAGGGAGAACCATGTCAACTTCCAAGATACTACCAAGAAACTATCATGTTGGAATTCTTTACATCTGTGTTAATTCATGCTTGATGCAGTTATGAAACGAAACAGTGGACCAAGAAAAGTTTAAGCAGTTACTCAAATTCAAAAAGTTGGCATGCTAATGGTAATTAATATTAAAATTTGGTCATGAAGACTTTGCTTTTCTTGTGTCTCTTTGATTTTCTGGTACTCTGTAATTTGTCTTTTGTTAAGATTGGAATAGGTTTTCACATCTACTAATATTCTGGCAGAAAGTTAAATAGAATGGAGTATCTGTAAATCAAATCACATTTTTCAAATCAGATTCTAAAACCATAAATCAGCCTATAACTTTCCCATCATTATTGCAACAAGTTAGCAAATAATGGTATTCAGAATTCCAGGAAGCAGTCCAATACAAGGGTTCCATCTAGTCTAATTTTTAGGTTGAGAGCCATAAAATACAGGCTGCTAAAATAAAGCTATCACTAAAGTTGTTTCAGCAAGGTATGAGCCTACAGAGTAATTTAAATCTATTAAATCAACCAGGTACAGATAATTCTTAACTTAGAGCTGCAACTAGGATTGAAATTTTGTTCATAAATTGTGAGACAGTACAATTGCATTTTTAAAAAAAATATGTGGTATCATTTTCCTGGAAACATGTTAGTTCATATTGGGTATTCATGTTTTCTTATTTTAAAGTTGTGCCATGGTAAAAACAAAACACCTTCCCTCACAGGTATGATCATCCCAAGAAAGTTATAGTACAGAAATAATAATGCCTGCCACATCACATGATGCTTACCCAGATAATTCTCTGGATCTGAAATATAAATATTTAAGAATATTTATTTCAAGAGAAATATTTGAAAGTGCATTTTGTGGCTTAAAACAGAAATGATAACACAGCAAGGATTATGGTTGGGCTATCTGCTCATAATTTTCCAGTAGCACATCTATTATGCTTAAAAATCTATTTCTAATGAACAGCAGTGGCCTTACACTCATATCTTGCTTGTAGGTTTCTTACTGATGAATTTCAATCAAAACAGATTTACAGATTAAATCAAGTAAGATTTTGGTTTGATTCAGCATATGCCAATCTCTCAGCACCTCCGGAAGTACTGTTAGACAACAATTTCACCAACTCCGCAGTCTGCATTGGTTGCCGATCAGTTTCCGGTCACAATTCAAAGTGCTGGTTATGACCTATAAAGCCCTTCATGGCATCAGGCCAGAATACCTCTGGGACTGTCTTCTGCCACACGAATCCCAGCGACCAGTTAGGTCCCACAGACTTTGCCTTCTCTGAGTCCCGTCAACTAAACAATGTCATCTGGTGGAACCCAGGGGAAGAGCCTTCTCTGTGGCGGCCCCAACCCTCTGGAACCAGCTCCCCCCAGAGATTAGAATTGCCCCCACCCTTCTTGCCTTTCGCAAGAATCTTAAAACCCACCTCTGTCATCAGGCATGGGGGAATTGAGATATTCCTTTCCCCCAGGCCTATACAAGTTATGCATGGTATGTTTGTGTGTATGTTTTGTTTTTTAATAAGGGTTTTTTAATGATTTTTTTAATTACTGGATTTGTAATATATTGTTTCTATTGTTGCTGTGAGCCTCCCAGAGTCTGCGGAGAGGGGCAGCATACAAATCTAATAAATAAATAACTAAATAAATAAATTTACAAGACCAAAATCATGGTTGATATGTTACCAAGAAAACCATCCCAATTTCATGTATCCAGAATTTCACAATATTCTGGCATGTTATAAACATAAAAACAACACACAAAACAATATATTTATTCATATGCTATATTTGTACTCCAAATTTCTTAGCTATTTGGCTTTACAGTTCTCGGTGATCATACTGTTCTCACAATGGAAATAAATGGAAGTTTAACAAAATATAAACTAATTATTTAAATATTTTTAGTGTTTTCACTCCTAAGCAATTTAGCCTGAATTCCACATAACAAAAACAAAAATCCAACAAAGCTGTATTTTTAAAACTCAAAAAAATATAAATAAAAATAGGATAAATTAATGCTTTTTGTTTTTATAATACATCAGTTTTCCTTTAGTATTTTTGGTAACACCTTGAAGAAATGAGAAGAGTTATCATTCATGATCACCCTTTAGTATGTGTCATCTGCACCTCTATAACTATCTGGTTTTGTTCTGCAAAGATTCTATTAGAATCCCTAAAACTGTGGAAATTTCCTTTTGGATTGTTTGAGTTTTATGAAAAATCTCAGAAATAATTTATGAAAATTAACTGATAGCAGTGTCAGCTCTGCAAATTTCTCTAACCCCTTTAATATAGCTACCTGAATGAAAAGCATTTGAGGAACTCAAGATCATATAATCTGCACTTCTATAACAGTCTGGTTCGGTTGTTCAACCCAACAAAACAGACACAGACTTCAGAAGATAACTGCAGAAAAAACAATTACTGCCAGCCTGCCTTCCATTGTGGACCTGTATACTGCACGAATCAAAAAGAGGGCGGTAAAAATATTTACTGACCTCTCGCATCCTGGATACAAATTATTTCAATTCCTACCCTCAAAATGACACTATAGAGCACAGCACCCCAAGACAACTAGACACAAGGACAGTTTTTTCCCGAATGCATCACTTTGCTAAACAAATAATTCCCTCAACACTGTCAAACTATTTACTAAGTCTGCTCTACTATTACAAGGTGCAGAAGGAAGTGAACCACCAGTGAGATAAGTTCACCACCCCTGCCACAAAGGGATTCTAGGCTAATCTCTCTTTTAGTCATACTCCCTCTTCCACATTCTTCCATTCCAATGAGGGGCTCCTACAGGTACGGTCAAGTCAGTGATGGGCTACCAAAATTTTTACTACTGCACTGTGGGCATTGCTTATGCATTTTGTTTCAACATCTTTCAGTGCAAATTGGGTGCTGTGGGGTGGAGCTCCAAATTTTGCTACTGGTACTGCATTCCTGACTGTACCCATAGGAGCCCATCACTGGGTCAGATACAGTAGAACCAGTAGAAAAATTTTGATCAGGTACGCAGAACTGGTAGAAAATTTTTAATTTTTTTTCTTTTTTTTCCCATCTGGGTTTTGGGTCTGTTTTTCCTATAGCAGTAAATGAGGTTGAGTGTGTATAATTTTAGAAGAGGTGTGTGTGTGTGTGTGTACATACACATACAGTTTATATAGTAGATAATGTATATTTTGTGTGCCTATGTACATATATACATAACATATATACAGAGAATTAAATAGTATATTTTGGATGTTAAGTAATAGTAAATATATAGGGAACTTGTATCTCTTTGAGCTAAGGAGAGGCCAGGCACCCTAACCCTAACCCTAACCCCAACCCTTGATGTAAGTGATGTCACGTTTGCCACTTTAAGACAGTCACATGACCTTTAAGCCACATCCCTGGACAAATGATCACCAAGCCACTCCCACCTGGTCACATGGCTGACAAGCCACATCCACAAAATAAGCCACGGCCACAGTGTGGTAGTAAAAATTTTTGCAGCCCTTCATTGTTCCATTCATCTGCAAATCATATTAATGTGGAAAACAGAGACTCTACAAGGCATATACTAGAGGAGTAGTACAAGTGACGATCTTCTGTAGAAGATTTTTCTTTATTTATTATAATCCTTTTTTGATGTTCCTGTTTCCCAATTGTTATTTTTTCTCAATTTTGTATTTAAACATATAAATAAATGGAAAGGATACTTGTTACACTTTGTTGAGTAGGATTTCTATTCCAGAAGGATATCTCTTATTCTGGATTAAAGTAACCCAAGGCCTTTAAGTCGAAAACATTTTAATCTAAAAGTCAGGTTAGCTCCAACCCTTCTAATGTTCCCAAAGTCTTTCAAGACCTGTTTATTTCATCAGTTTTTAGTTCTCAGGGAACCAATAACATTTTAAGATAGCCCCCTATTTATACATTTACTCACTTCTGCTTGTGGTTTGTATATCTTACTTTTTAAATTTATTTTAATTTTTAATAATGATTTATGGTTTATAATGATTGTTTTAAATTGTTACAAAAGAAGAAATGAAAATAGTTAATTCAGGTGAAATGAATGGATATATATATTTATTAAATAAATAAATGTAGAGAAACAGATCTAACAGACACTAAATATTTTGTTCAGAAGTGGTACAGCTCCACAAAGATCTTATGTATTATCTATATAGCTACTTAATTTGATGTTTTCATTTCTTCTTGTGGGGCAGTCTAAAAAAAATCTTACAAAATGGCTTTTAAGCCATTATAAAAAAGCTAGCACCAAAAAAGCTTTCAAATATTTTACTGTAAAGAGGAAAACAATAATACATTAATTAGTAGCCTGATCCAAATATAAAACAGATTTCACAATATAGCTCGAGAAAAATCTCAAAGCTTTTAGTGAATTCAAAGAAGAAGAGAAAATTATATTAATGTTTCTGTAAACAATATTATTTCCACTGGAAATGAAGACAATTGGGGAGAAGAGCAAAGTATTTTTGCCTTGGCTGGAATAAATTGATTTGGGGAAACTGCAAGGGAAAAGTATATTTTCTCTTCACCCAGATGCATGATGGGAAGAAAATGTTGCTTGTTTTTCCCAGGATGAAAATAATCTAAATTATTGAAATACTTCACACAGTTATCCAGGTATGTCAAAGGCTAGGGGACGTGGACGTGGTAGCTCAGTGGCTAAGATGCTGAGATTTTCAATCAGGAGGTCAGCAGTTCAACAGTTCGAATCCCTAGTGCCGTGTAACAGGATGAGCTCCCGTTACTTGTCCCAGCTTCTGCCAACATACCAGTTTGAAAGCACGTTAAAAAAATGCAAGTAGAAAAAGAGGAACCACTTTGGTGGGAAGATAATAGCATTCGACACTGTTGCCTTCCCACCAACAGCCTTCACCATGGAGATGTCTTCAGAAACAGAGATGAGCACCGCCCCTAGAGCTGGAAATGACTAGCACGCATGTGCGGGGGAACCTTTACCTATTAAATTAAGAAGCATACTCGACAAAAGATTAGAGTTACAGTATACAGGTTATCTTTGACTTATGGCTATTGTTTTTATTGATGAAACTGAGAACTGAGAATTGAGTTGTGTCCAGTTTTGTCCTTTAGCCAATAGACTAAGTGTTGTTAGCAAATTAGTTCTTCTTATACTTGAACCAAGTGCCAAAAAAGAATATGCAGAAGACATTTATTGAGTGATACCTCAATTTACAGTTGTTCTCTTCAGTTAATATGTATTTAATTTTCAAATACAGTTTCAAATGTTGGGGGTTTTGGTATTGCAGTTTCTTTGGAAGCTTGTACAAAAATGACAATATTTATATTTTAACAACACCCTTAGGAATGTATCCAAATGAGGAATAGCATGGATTGTTTAAAATACAATATACTGTATACTATACTGCTGAAAAAAATAAAGGGAACACTCAAATAACACATCCTAGATCTGAATGAGTGAAATATTCTCATTGAATACTTTGTTCTGTACAATGTTGAATGTGCACAAACGGAGATGAGCACCACCCCTAGAGCTGGAAATGACTAGCACGCCATGTGCGGGGGAACCTTTACCTATTAAATTAAGAAGCATACTCGACAAAAGATTAGAGTTACAGTATACAGGTTATCTTTGACTTATGCCCACAAGTGAGCCCAAATTTTCTATTGTTAAGAGACACATTTGTTGAGTGAGTTTTCTCCATTTTATGACTTTTTTTGCCTGTGGTGAGTGATCTTTGCCAGCTTCAGGAATTGTCAGATTCTGAAGATGAAGAAATAGAGACAGTAGTTTATCCTGGGTTACAGAGGGTAACAGGTGATAGAAGAGATGACAGTGACAGAGACAGTGAGTTAGGACAGCCCCAAGGGGGTGAAGTTTCCATGGAAAGTAATTCCTCAACAGATAGTGTTTGAAGTCTCTTTCCCCATTTGTGCCAGTCTTCGAAAATGGTGCAAGATGGCTTTGAGAAAGAATGCCTGGCACAAACAGGAGCTGCTTTAGATAGGCCAGATGGGTCTCTTGGCATCTGGAGAAAAACAGCCAAACCAGAGCAACACACAGGAGATCCTAGAGAGCACTGGGCAGCAGAGGCATTTGTGCCATTTCTCAAACATTACCTTCTCCGGATAATGGCCCAAGACAGCATTTTTCAGTGGCTGCATGTGTGCTAGGGCTGAGGTTCGGGAGGTGTGAGTGTAAGCAGGCTGTCAATCGCCCTAATTTTAATCATGGGACCACAGGGATGTTGCAACAACTGTCACTTCACGCAAGGCACTAAGTCTTTTCTTTCAGTGCCATCGCAATTTTGAAAGGGCACTGAATGAGTGACTATAAATCAAAGATTACCACTAATGAAATCATATCCCCAGAAGACAAACTAGTTGCCAGTTAGTTTTAAGGGAGAACCTTTCCACCTCTTTGTGGATTTCTCATAGTTAGGTAGAAAAGAGGCAACTTATATATTTGAATATCTATTTGCCTCTATCTTTTCTACAGGTGTTAAATAATTAGAGCTGGCTGAATTATGCACTGCAAATAATATTCATTGTGAATAGAGCCTCCCCCCTTTTTTTAAAAAAAACCCTCACAAATAATTAATGAAGCAATCCTGATTTTTGCAAATGTATTTATTCTCATACACATTCATCAAAGACCTTGGACAAAGAATGTGTAGTCTTGAGAAATGCAATAAATTATTGCCTTCAGGTAATGTTGCTTATGCTTGGCCTTCAAGCAAATGGATGTTCCCACTTCTAGATCTGTAGAGTTAGAGACTAATTTTTAAAAAGACAGAAGAAATAGGCAGCAAATTAACTGTTCAGTTATCTAGCAACAGTTGAAATAGGCTCCCATGTCATTTCAGTGTCTAATTTTTCCTTGCCCCTTCCATTTCTAATTATTAGGCAAAAGCATTTCCCAGATCCAGGTATATATATTTAATGCTACAATTCATATTTTGCTCAGCATCTCATTTCAGAGGCATGATTTTGTAAGCCTGTTACATGTTAAGTGTTGTGGTTAGCTCTGGCCCAGCTCCTGCCCCAAAGACTGTGGATGTGGGGGAGACATCCACATGCTGCAGGCCTGTTTTGTCCCCGGTGGAATCTGCTGATGAAGGCTCCTCTGACCAAGAAGACATGAGTGACAGGGAGGAGGAGAATGTGGCAGACAGCTCAGAAGGAGGTCAGTTATCTAGCTCCTCCTTGGATTCAGAACAAGAGTTAATGATACAGCCACGCATGCGGAGAGCGATGCATAGGCAGCAACAACTGAGAGATTATTATCAAATAAAATGAGGCCACTTGTGGTTGGGTGGAGCTGTGGTAATTAGTGAGGCTGCTATAAATAGCAGCCTGTGGGTTTGGCCATTGTGGAGGATTATCTGATCATTGTGTTTCGTGACGGCTTTACTGACATTGACCTTTTGTGTGCTGATTTTCGCCCGCTTTGAAACTAAACCAGAGCAAAGTGTGTTTCACTTTGTGAAAGAAGAAGGACTGTGAATTGCCTCACAGCTGTATCACAGAACTGATAAGGGACTTGTACAAATTACCAGTTTGTTTGGAGACGAGTGCTCTTTGCTATACCAATAGAGGGCTTAGTTTAAGTGAATTTTCATTATAAAGAACATTGTTTTGAATTTTCAAACGTGTGTGTGTCTGAAATTTGTACCTGTGAATTTTTGGGAGGAGTCTACCAGAGAGCCCAACAGAACATTAAGCAAGTAAATCAGATGGATATCATTAAGAGAACTTTCTAAAGTGACTTCCATGCAACCATCCTTTCTATTTCACATACAATTCAAAGCAGTTTGAAAATGACCTATGATCTTCTTAAATTGAAATATGGAGAAGATGAAGCCATAATCATGGATGGACTGTAGTAAGGCAAAATTACTAAAGACAGGATTTAATGGCTATTGTTTTCATTGATAAAACTGAGAACTGAGAATTGAGTTGTGTCCAGTTTTGTCCTTTAGCCCAATGTTTCCCAACCTTGGTAACTTGAAGATATCTGGACTTCAACTCCCAGAATTCCCCAGCCAGCATTTGCTGACTGGGGAATTCTGGGAGTTGAAGTCCAAATATCTTCAAGTTGCCAAGGTTGGGAAACACTGCTTTAGCCAATAGACTAAGTGTTGTTAGCAAATTAGTTCTTTTTATACTTGAACCAAGTGCCAAAAAAGAATATGCAGAAGACATTTATTGAGTGATACCTCAATTTACAGTTGTTCTCTTCAGTTAATATGTATTTAATTTTCAAATACAGTTTCAAATTTTGGGTTTTTTGGTATTGCAGTTTCTTTGGAAGCTTGTACAAAAATGACAACATTTATATTTTAATTACACCCTTAGGAATGTATCCAAATGAGAAATAGTATGGATTGTGTAAAATACAATATACTTTATACTATACTGTACTGCTCAAAAAACTAAAGGGAACACTCAAATAGTTAATAATTAATAATAATAATTTATTGGATTTGTATGCCGCCCCTCTCCATAGACTCGGACACATGCTAGATCTGAATGAGTGAAATATTCTCATTGAATACTTTGTTCTGTACAATCAGTGTTGCTTTCTAAGTGGACAGTTTGATTTCACAGAAGTTTGATTTACTTGGAGTTATATTGTGTTGTTTAAGTGCTCCCTTTATTTTTTTGAGCAGTGTATATATACTGGTAATATAATGGATAATTTAAACAAATGAAGGAAGAACATAAATTCAAAAGCACAAACATATTTGTTTCTTCATCAGTTTTTAGAAAATTTGAAGAATTATTTCAACAGTTAAGTTCATTGTGGTATTATGAAACCAAAAAAAGTGAATTTATTCTAATGATCAGCATACCAAGAGGAAGAATAAAAACTGTGTGGCTTCTTCCAAATCTAGAAAAGGCCTTTAACAACTTTTGCTGTAATAATATATTTATTTTATTTCACAAATTAATCTAAATATCATGAGAAAACACTGAATCTATGATGTTTAACAAGCATGGGTGTTGTTTTGAATGAGAACCACAATTAATAAAGGCTTCTAGTGTTGGTATTTATAGTTATCAATAATATATAGACCAAGGATTAAAAGAATGAAAGGGACTTCACCAGCAGTATATGGCTGGTTGAAAAACTCTATTGAATAAATAGCAAGAAATGTTAAATAAAATGCTTTTTAAAGAGTATAACTCTTAAAGAGTATAACTTTTTAAAGAGTATAACTTCAAAATAAATATATAAACGTGTTAATCACATTACACATATATGTGCAGCAGTAGAAAATACCTAAAAAGTAAAATAAGGCAATCCAAGTTTTTAATGGAATAACTTCATTAGAGAGAGAGAGAATTGGTTTTAAAAAGAAAAGTATTAAATCCTACATTTATTTATTATTTATTATTTATTATTTGTTATTTGTTATTTGTTATTTGTTATTTGTTATTTGTTATTTGTTATTTGTTATTTGTTATTTGTTATTTGTTATTTGTTATTTATTATTTATTATTTATTATTTATTATTTATTATTTATTATTTATTATTTACTATTTACTATTTACTATTTACTATTTACTATTTACTATTTACTATTTATTATTTATTATTTATTATTTATTATTTATTTCTTGTCTGAGCTCCAGGTCATTCACCAGTTGCTGAAGCGGTACCTGAACAAGGCCAAGGAAGATTGTAACAGATTAGCGAACTGCTCTCACTGAGCAACCCCACCCTTGGCTCAGGAGGATTGAATTTGACTATATACCCTCAGATCGACTGCTGCACAAGCTCAACCATTGGTATCCAGGAACATTCCTAGTGGAAGCAGTCATAAAATCTGGTGATTTATCACCTGACCTTGCCTCGCTCACTCCATGTTCATCCAGTGTTTCATTGACCCCTTCTTGTTCTGGACTGTCCTGCCTTCTTGATCAACCCCTGCCAATGCCCAGTGTCCGTGATGACCTGCTCGAGACTTAAGTCACCAGAATTCAGGATTCCTCAGGAGATTCCTCAGGGACCGCCTTCTGCTGCACGAATCCCAGCAACCAGTTAGGTCCCACAGAGTGGGCCTTCTCCGGGTCCCGTCAACTAAACAATGTTGTTTGGCGGGACCCAGGGGAAGAGCCTTCTCTGTGGTGGCCCTGGTCCTTTGGAACCAACTCCCCCTAGAGATTAGAATTGCCCCCACCCTCCTTGCCTTTCGTAAGCTTCTTAAAACCCAACTCTGCCGTCAGGGAACTGAGACATTCTTTCCTCCTAGGCCTTACAATTTACGCATGGTATGTTTGTATGTATGTTTGGTTTTATAATAAGGTTTTTTTTAGTTGTTTAGTATTGGATTGTTACATGCTGTTGTTAGCCGCCCCGAGTCTGCAGAGAGGAGCGACATACAAATCCAATAAATAAATAAATAAATAAAATAAATAAAATAAAGGGCTGGTTCCAGTACCTCATCAAGTGGAAGAGGTATGGGCCGGAAGATTACACCTGGGTGAATGCAACCTCTGTTCAAGCTTCTGATCTGGTTTGTGCATTTCATGAACAGTTTCCATCATGACCACATCTTCACCGACACTGGGGCCCTGTGGTGAGGGATAGTGTTGTGGCCCGTCCATGTCCTGCGCTTCTGGTTACAGATCCTGAGGATCAAAAGACAATTATGGCCTGGTATCCTAGATACCAGTGTATGTGACACCTGAGTATGATAGCGAGAAGGTCAGAGAGAATGTGGTGTCAGAGGTTGAAAGCCAACCAGGGCCTTCTGTACCACCTGAGGTGCACAGGAGTGACTCAGGAGAAGAAGAGGAGCATCTTCTTGATATTAGAGTATGCAGATTTCCAGAAGGCAAGAGTGGCTAAGCAAGAGGAGGTCTCTGCATGAATAGATCTCTAAAAAAACTGGCCATGCCCTTAAGCTATTTAAAATTGATCCACAAGATGCTTCAGTGCAGAAGTCAATTTTAGTTATGTTTCCGATGTCCACTCAGATTTCTCTCTTTGGATATTATTGTTTCAATGATGAATTATGAACTGTGGAGTTGGGCTCATTATTTCTGGGCTTCCTGCCAACTCAGAGTGAGTCAGTTAATGAGAGCTGTGTGATCAAAGAAAATATCTGTGAGTTTTTATTTCCCTTTTTAGACTCTAATTAGCAGCTGGCACCAAACAGGCATATTTTATTTTATTTTATTTTATTTATTTTATTTATTTATTTATTTATTTATTTATTTATTTATTTATTTATTTATTTATTTATTTATTTATTTATTTATTTATTTATTTATTTATTTATTTATTTATTTATTTATTTATTTATTTTTTATTTTTTATTTATTTTTTATTTATTTATTTTTTTTATTTTATTTTATTTTTTTATTTATTTATTTATTTATTTATTTATTTATTTATTTATTTTTTATTTATTTATTTATTTATTTATTTATTTATTTATTTATTTATTTATTTATTTATTTATTTATTTATTTATTTATTTTTTATTTATTTATTTATTTATTTATTTATTTGTATGCCGCCCCTCTCCAAAGACTCGGGGCGGCTCACAACAGCAATAAAAACAATATAACAGTGGAACAAATCTAATATTAAAAACATATAAGACCCTATCATTACTTAAAAACCAAACAGCAACATTCATACCAAACATTAAACAAAGTATAAAAAATAGCCTGGGGGAAAAGTGTCTCAACTCCCCCATGCCTGGCGGTATAAGTGAGTCTTAAGTAGTTTGTGAAAGACAGGAAGGGGGGGCAGTTCTAATCTCTGGGGGGAGTTGGTTCCAGAGGGCCGGGGCTGCCACAGAGAAGGCTCTTCCCCTGGGGCCCGTCAAACAACATTGTTTAGTCGACGGGACCCGGAGAAGACCAACTCTGTGGGACCTTATCGGTCGCTGGGATTTCTGCAGTAGCAGGCGGTTCCGGAAGTACTCTGGTCCAATGCCATGTAGGGCTTTAAAGGTCATGACCAACACTTTGAATTGTGACCATAAACTGATCTGATATTTCTTGCTTTGTTGCTGGATTTCTAAATACAAACCTCCCTACTCCTAAAATATCAAAATCATATTCTTAAATCAGTATGCGTGGGCCTATTTTGGAGGAGGTTTGTTGCTGGGACAGAACAAGAACACACCATGTTTCCATATGAAAAGGCAAACGTTATTCAAAACAGCTTAAATCAAAAGGTGGTGGGGAACAGATGAAATCCATCAGAGGTTAAAGTAAATCAGCATTCAGACACCCATTCAACTTTTAAAGACAAAAACCAAAGTAATGCAATAGATTTTTTTTAAAAAAATGAAAGTTAAAGCCCAGGGATACCTAGAAAACAAACTGCTGAAAGAAAGGTGGATGCCCAGTGACTTTCCTACTGTTCTCATAGAGAGTAGGAATCTTGAAAACTCCCCATCTCCTGTTCTGTCGGGCTCTCTGGTAGACTCCTCCCAAAAATTCACAGGTACAAATTTCAGACACACACACATTTGAAAATTCAAAACAATTTTTTTCATAATGAAAATTCACTTAAACCAAGCCCTCTTTTGGTATAGCAAAGAGCACTGGTCTCCAAACAAACTGGTAATTTGTACAAGTCCCTTATCAGTTCTGTGATACTTAGCTTGCAGCTGTGAGGCAATTCACAGTCATTCTTCTTTCACAAAGTGAAACACACTTTGCCCTGGTTTAGTTTCAAAGCGGGGAAAAATCAGCACACAAAAGGTCAAAGTCAGTAAAGCAGTCACGAAACACAACGATCAGATAATCCTCCACAATGGCCAAACCTACAGGCTGCTCTTTATAGCAACCTCACTAATTTCCACAGCCCCACCCAACCACAGGTGGCCTCATTTTCTTTGATAATAATCTCTCAGTTGTTGTTGCCTATGCATCGCTCTCTGCATGCGTGGCTGTATCATTAACTCTTGTTCTGAATCCAAGGAGGAGCTAGATAATTGATCTCCTTCCGAGCTGTCTGCCACACTCTCCTCCTCCCTGTCACTCATGTCTACTTGGTCAGAGGAGCCTTCATCAGCAGATTCCACCGTGGGGGGCAAAACAGGCCTGCAGCATGTGGATGTCTCCCCCACATCCACAGTCCTTGGGGCAGGAGCTGGGCCAGAGCTAACCACAACATCTCCAAGCCTTTTATTGTAACCAAAAAGCTAAATTTCACCACCACTACAGAAATTCAGTGGCAACATTTCTGTAACTTAAGAGAAATAAATTATAGACTAAATCCCAAAATAAAAAAGCACTCCAAATATACATACATATATTTGTGTGTGTCTCTTCTCTTCCTGCTCCTCCTCTTCCTGCTCTTCTCCCTCCTCCTCCTCCTCCTCCTCCTCCTCCTCCTCCTCCTCCTCCTCCTCCTCCTCCTTTCCTTTTCTCCTTCTGGTTTATGAACTGGCCTGATATTCATCTGTCTGCAATCAGAAATGGAGCCTTCAGACAGACAATGCATTTATCCCATATGTCTATGTATACAATTTTGGGGTAAAAGACAATTCAAAGAATAAGGTTATTCCCACTGTTGCAACAATTGATAAGACTAAAGCATAGATCATAGAAGTAGATAATCCATCATGGAAACTGGTGATTGATGCTTGGAAAATAAGAAAAGCTAAATAAGATAAAGGAAGAATGTTTCAAAACATCTTTAACATTAGATAGAAACAAAGCAGAATAGAATTGTGTTAACTAGTTCCCACTACCAATAATAATACCAAAACCAATAATAAGAATAAGAGAAGTAGAATATTTAACATAAAACAAAAGAAGAAAATATTCTAGTGGCCTACTGTTTCTTTTTCCTTGCATTATTTTCATTACTATCCAAATAATGTTTGCATTATTTTAAATAAGATGTGATATGTCATATGTTTGGACTAGAAGAGAAAGTTGGTTTCTCTGAATGGTATTTCATTAACTTTCTGTCTCACTAGAAATAAGAATCAGCTCAGTTTTATTCAGTTCTGTAGTGTACTAATTCTTCCACGATAAGTTTCTTGGAGAACTATTAAATTACCATCATTGTTTAATGTTGCTGGAGTTGTTTTCTTTAAAAGAAAAGGAAAATTCCACCAAATTCCATATTCTTACTTATCTTTCCTCTCCAACCTCGTATCAATGTGCTATCAAAGGCTTATCCTTCCTGAAAAGACAGCAGTGAAATTACCAATTATGAGTGAAATGGTGCTTAAGACAATTTAATAATTTCTATAGTTGAGATAAAATTAAGTGCACAATCAAGAGTAAGTCCTTATTACAGACTCCCTTTTTTTGTATCAAAAAATTGATGAAGATGATTTAAGTGTCCTTTCCATGTGAGAGAATTGAATCCTGGCCCTACCAAATTAGAAAGGGAAGTGCCATTTCTCTGGCACAGATTGATTGTGCCTATTTCAAAAATTATTTTAAAAAGAAATGCTTTGCATTTTGCCCAGTACTGCTCTGATCTTCATTAAAGCACCTCTTTCATGTAACTTTCAAAGCAGCCACATCTCATTTAACTCCATTGAATCTAATTAAGCTTTTGTCTTTGATAGTTTATTAGTAGTCTTCACCAACATGATTATCTGCATATACAGTTCAGCTTTCACAATTTTTTCAGCCAACATATCTAGAAAAAAATCAGTTAGAGAAATAGGTTCAGAGTTATAACCTAAATCTATTAGTCTTGAGTTTTATCCTGTTTTCAGGAAATTCTTATCCTCTTCCTGCTCTCTTTTGATACTTGATAAAAAGTTTTTATTTTTCGTATCAATGCAAGATTTCATTCCGTCTCTTCAAACATTTTTTTTTAAAAACGAACTATCAAAAAATCCATCAATGAAGACTACAGTGCACAGTGGTTGGTATTGATGATGAAGATTACATCTTTTAAAAACGAGCTATCAAACGATACGCCATTACTGATGAGAATTTTAAAAAAGAACAGAAACAATCTTTTCAAATAAGAGCTTTTCAAATTCTTGTTGAACAGCAATTGCACTTTATTATTCTCTGTTCCCTCACTGGGGGGGGGGAGGGAACTTAAGAGAGCTTCTTCAAACTTTTGATTACTTTGGTCTTCAGTGTTGTGGGCTGGTGGCTTAGCCGAGATTTCTAATGGCTGCCTGTCTTTTTATCCCAATTGCCTTTTTTCCCAAATCAAAATACTGTCCAAAAAAGGGACACTATAGGACTGTGAGCTACTAGGCTGAGTGCCTCTTTTTATGCTTTATTACTTCTTTTCATTCTTTCTTTTCATAATTCAAAAGCAGCCATTGGTTCTGCATAATTGGATAAATACCTTATTATCAAAAAAGCTAACGTTGGGTTGCATTGAAAACGGAAAAGACAGAATGGGTAACCAAAAGGAAAGGAAAAGGAGGTATATACATGACTGGCAGTTCCCATTTCTTTACAAGTGTTACATTTTGGTCCCCAGCCACTACCACATGTTTCCTGTTCACAGATAATTTGTACAACATATTTTATCATTCAGTTTTAGACACAGTTGAAAGGCTTTCGCCTAAGGCTTAGAACACTTTGAAAATTGTATACCATTTGCAAAGCTTTCTTCTGCTTCAGTGTCCAATTAGGTGACTGCCTTCCTACAGACACTGAATTTATCATTTATGAAAATGGGATTTCTTCTCCCCAATCCCAAAGTGAACAGAAGTTTTTAAAAAAAACCTTCTCACAGAAGAATTTGTGAATACAACAATTGTTCCATTGCTATCACAACTTCAGTGTGGTAGAAAGCTGGCTCTTATCATTGAAATAAGGGTATGCTATTCTTCAGAGGCTTAAGGGTCTATTTTCTTAGCAATAATAACAGTAATAGAACATGGTAGAGATATGATATATTACCTGCAATTAATTGCAGGCGAAATTCTTGGCTTGTTATATTATTCTTTTGCTTTTTCGTCTACCCTGCTTCACTAAACTTTTGTCTGTTAAAAAGCAGTGGCCAACTATGTGCTAAGAGCTTCCCCTGCTGGACATTTCTAGAAAGCATGTCTTAGCTGGAAGGCATGCTCTTTCTAGATCTAATTTCACACTTCGTATTCTTGACACAAGAGTAGCATTGATCACTGATTAACCAATGTATTATGACCTAAACTTTTTTATATACTGTATAGTCATTCTGTACAATTCAGCAAGCAATACCACTGGGAAAAAGTCTTGCCCAATATGTTTATGCAAGTCACAAAATATAGCACTTCTTAACAATATAACAATCCAGGAAATCCTGATTTCAAATGACACTAAAATTAAAGTTATTGGTAAATAATTTAGCCATCTATTCCAGTTAACAGATTTGTGCATTTCTATATAATTGGTATATCCATGTTACTGTTCAAAGAACTACATCACAAAATTCTGAAAAGTGAGATTACATTATAAATGTGGTTTCAATACTCAGATATTGTTACTTTGTAGTAAACAGAAAAACAACAATTCCAAAAGTGTCTGCTATATTATCTGAAATAAATAGATAAGAGAGAGAGAGGGATATACATATATATAAATATATATATATAGGTCTTCGTAGATTTTCACAAGTATATGTATGTACATTGTTCTGAGTTCGGGTTTTGCCCCATGTAATATTTTGAGTGTCTATGCGACGTTTTGGTGAAATCACATTCACCATCATCAGGCTGAAGTAGTAAGCTTCATGCTGCTGTAAATATAGTTTGTTTGCAACTGCCATTTGTTCCTTATAAATATTGGTGGGGGTGGAGATTTGGTTTGAATGTAGCAAGTAGATTGGGTGGCTATGTTTTAATGATTTGATTGGTTGGTGGAATCACATTTAGTTGAAGTATTGACATGGTGATGATTATGATATGTTTTTTTGTTTAGGGCTGGTTTCCAAATTTCTGGTAGGCAGGACATGTCATCACGTTTATTCATGTTGAGGGGGTATTTTCTATCTCTATGGCTTCCATGATTATTCTTTTATATACCTGTTCTGTTTTGGAAAGTAATTTAGTTTTTTCGAAGTCAATTTCACGTCCTGTTTTTTTAATGTGCTGGACAAGGGAGGAAGTTTTTTCTTCTTTTTTGACTGCATTTTTATGTTCTGCAATGCGTGCGTTTATTCTTCGATTAGTTTGTCCAATGTATGTGGCTGCACATGTTTTGCATGGTATTTCATAGATTCCTTGGTTTTCGAGATGGATTTTGTCTTTTGGGTTTCTTAGGATGTTTGATATTTTCTGGTTAGTGACAAATGAAGTTTTGATATTATGTTTGTGGAGAATTTTACTAATTTTGTCTGTGGTGCCTTTAATGTAAGGGAGGAGGGTGATGCCATTATCCTGTTCTTGGTCTTGATTTTGGGGGGATGTCTCTTTTTTGATTAGGTTTGTAATTGCTTTTCTTTCAAATCCATTAGAAATTAATACTGTACATCTTTGAGTTTGTTCAATTTAGTTTTTAAGTGTTCATGGTCAGCTAGGCGTTTGATTCTGGTGATGAGGGTTTTGGCTACTGAGGTTATCTGTGCAGGGTGGTGGTGGGAGTGTGCATTTAAATAACGGTTGGTGTGTGTTTTCTTTTGGTAGATGGTGTGTCCTAGGGTGCCATTGGTTTTTTTATAGATTAGGACATCCAGAAAGGGAAGTTGATCATTGGCTTCTGTTTCCATAGTGAATTGTATTTTGGGGTGTAGGCTATTGAGATGTGTGAGGAAATTGTCCAGTTTTTCTTTTCCATGTGACCAAATTACAAAAGTGTCATCTACATATCTCAGCCAAAGTTTGGGTTTGTGTTTAGATTTCTCCAAGGCATTGTTTTCAAAATGTTCCATGTAGAGGTTTACGATGACAGGTGAGAGGGGTGATCCCATGGGGGCTCCTTCTATTTGTTTATATCTTTGTTCGTTATAGATGAAGTATGTATTTGTCAGACAGTGGTTGGTCAGATCCAAGATATATTTGGGGGGCTTGTATTTGTTTTGGATAGCTGTTAAGGCTTCTTTAATTGGTATTTGGGTGAAAAGGGATACGACATTGAAACTCACAAGTAGGTCACCAAGTTGTAGGTTTGTTTTTTAATTATTTTTATAAAGTGGAATGAATTTTGTACATATGAGGTGATAGTTTCTGTATAGGGCTGAAGATATTTGGCTAAAAATTTGGCGAGATTTTGCAGAGGTGAGCTGGCTGGAGATAATCTGTGACAAAAAGTTTTGACTCTAGCATAGAGAGAGAGAGAGACAGACAGACAGAGAGAGACAGAGAGACAGAGAGACAGACAGAGAGACAGACAGAGAGACAGACAGACAGAGAGACAGAGACAGACAGACAGAGGGACAGAGACAGATGATAGGTAGATGACAAGTCATCTGTGGCAAAAAGCATGTTTCATTTGTTAGCTGAAATTAGAGTTGTATATCATGTAACTACAATCCTCAAAATAAATTAAATTTTAAAGTTTTTTTTTTTTCAAAAATGTCATATCTGAACCTGAACATTTATCATAGATATATTTATGTAGTAATTTATCTCTTGAGATCCCAATGGGAGCCAGATCTGACCCCTGGTAATGGGAGCTAGATTTTATCCTTTTTCATATACAAAGATAACTGATGAACTGTTTTTCCTTCTCCTATATTTTTCCTCCCTTTCCTATAATATTTATAATTGTACTTTTAAGAGTTCTTTTTATTATCTTTTAAAATATTATTGCATGCATGTCTTATGATTTGATAACTATAGTACACATACAATTCTGGCTAGAAGAAAGATTCACTGGGGTCACAGCTTTGTGGATGAAAAAGAGATTTGGCTCTTCCAGAATGAGATGAAAGATTCTGCCTTTTTATTTTGCAGTGGTGCATTCTAAATTAAAAATAAATTACAGTATTTTTGTCTACTTCCTCCTGATAAGATGGAAGTGAGATATTTTAAAAGCGAAACTAAATTATAACCGTCGTAGTCTCTGAAAATTCCAAATTGCAGCCAAAGTAATATTTTGCAGTTCTGAATGACTATGCCGGTGTGCATATGTGTTAAATGGAATAAAGAGGAGGCTGGTTTCTGAATCTCAGGCACTGTCAGGAAAATGCCATGTTTCGTTGGTCTACCAGAGAGCTCTATGTAGTTGTTAACTGAAATATATCAATTAAAACCCTGGGGGACTTAGAAAAGTAGTACTGCGAGAGGCAAAACTAACAGGATTTTAATCTAATTGTGCACTTATCTATTTTGTAAATAGTCAGTTACAAATTGCCAAGTGTACTGAAGACTATGCAAGTCAAAGTTGTATCACAGCACTGAATTTATAAGGGGTTGCCAAAAGTCTGAAATGGAAACCTCGTTCAATTTCTGAAAATGCATTTTCATCAACCTGATCACATGGCCTATTTCAATGGCTACTTAAACATGCAGGAATAGGGGAGGGGAGGGGAGGAGAAAGAAGGGGAGGAGAAAAAAGGGGAAAGGAGGGCAGTTACCATGTGTAAAAAGTTCCATGGCATTTTTTTTAGTTCTCTTTCCATTTGCATGCCAAAGCCCACTGCAACAATATCGCCAAAAAGGCTTCTAGAGTTGTTAACCTGATCCTACGTAGCTTCTGCTCTGGCAATCTTACACTACTCACCAGAGCCTACAAAACGTTTGCCAGACCCATCCTTGAATACAGTTCATCTGTCTGGAATCCATACCACATCTCG
This sequence comes from Erythrolamprus reginae, assembly GCF_031021105.1. Classification (NCBI taxonomy): domain Eukaryota; kingdom Metazoa; phylum Chordata; class Lepidosauria; order Squamata; family Dipsadidae; genus Erythrolamprus; species Erythrolamprus reginae. Next base: position 99,574,488 of record NC_091953.1, on the reverse strand, counting down.
GACATCAACACCCTTGAAAATGTCCAAAGATACTTCACCAGAAGAGACCTTCACTCCTCCACTCGAAGCAGAATACCCTACGAAAGCAGACTATCAATCCTTGGTCTTGAAAGCTTAGAACTATGACGCCTAAAACACGATCTAAGTATTGCCCACAAGATCATATGCTGCAACGTTCTACCTGTCAATGCCTACTTCAGCTTCAATCGCAACAACACAAGAGCACGCAACAGATTCAAACTTAATATTAACTGCTCCAAACTTGACTGTAAAAAATATGACTTCAGCAACCGAGTTGTCGAAGCATGGAACTCATTACCTGACTCAGTAGTGTCAACCCCTAACCCCCAACATTTTTCCCTTAGACTATCCATGATTGACCTCTCCAGGTTCCTTAAAGGTCAGTAAGGGGCGTGCATAAGTGCACCAGTGTGCCTTCCGTCCCCTGTCCAATTGTCTCTCCTTATCTCATTTATCTTTTCTTCCTTTCAAATTTGTTCACCTATACTTTTATATCTTTTCTTCTATTCGTTTCTTTAGTTATATTACTAAATATCTATTCTCTTCAATGTGTGTTATGTATTGTACTAAATAAATAAATAAAATAAATAAAAAAATTAGTCCAAAAGAAAAGTCTCTGATTTCAGTTTTTAAACTCTTCTCACATTCCAATATTTTCCTTATCCCCCATCCCCGTGCTAATATTGGGCTGCCATCTCATGAAGCTTGGCTATTTATTTATTTTCTTAAAATTATAGGCCGTCCTTCTCCCAATGGACTCGGGACAGTGTACAACAATAAAAAGAACAATGATAAAAGATACAAATTTAAAAGCCCAATATTGAACATTCATACATCAGTCGTTCAAACTACTGGCCTGAGCAGAGTATAACGCTCAACGGCCCCAGGCCTGCCAGGAGAGCTGTGTTTTTAAGGCCTTTCAAAAGGCCAGGATGGTGCGGGCAATGCGAATCTCTTGATTCCAGAGGACCAGAGCTGCCACAGAGAAGGCTCTTCCCCACAACCCCGCCAGCCAACACTGCTTGGCTGACGGGACCTAGAGAAGTCCAACTCTGTGGGATATGACCAGTCTCTGGGACAAGTGAGGCAGAAGACAGTCCCGTAAATAATATGGGATAGGTGAGATGCATCCATTACAACGAATAAATATTAAACTAGATTTATTTATTCGATTCATTTTATTTATTCGATTTTTATGCCACTCAGGGTGGCTTGCAACATATTAGCAATAGCACTTTTTAACAGAACCAGAATATTGCCCCCACAATACGGGTCCTCATTTTACCCACCTCGGAACCAGCATATTGCCCCCACAATACGGGTCCTCATTTTACCCACCTCGGAAGGATGGAAGGCTGAGTCAACCTTGAGCCGGTGATGAGATTTGAACCACTGACCTACAGATCTACATTCAGTTTTAGTGGCCTGCAGTACAGCACTCTACCTGCTGAGCCACCCTGGCTCTATATTACTAGTTATCACAATGGCAGCAACAATATTCTGGCAAAACATTTGGGGATCAAAGGCTAAATAATACTCTGAAGAACACCTGCTAAGGCCAAGGAAACAGCTGATTTCAGATAATGCAAACTGAGTCTTACCTTTATATCTGCATGGGTTCCAAAGCACAATTTTGCCTTCCAATCAATGATAAGCACTGCCCAGGTCTAAAAAATACAACAAACTAGTAAGTTTATTAATAGTCATGTGACTATTCAACATAGTAAAGCTGAAACAGCTTGTTTGGTGTAGTCCTTGACTTACAACCACAATTGAGCTCAAGATTTCTGTTACTAAGCAAGACATTTGTTAAGTGAGTTTTGCCCCATTTTACGACCTTTCTTGCCACAGTTGTTAAGTGAATCACTGCAGTTGTTTCTTAGTAGCCCAATTGTTAAGTGAATCTGGCTTCCCCATTGACTTTGCTTGCCAGAAAATCACAAAAGGTCATCATATGATCCTGAAACTGAAACCTTCACAAATATGAGTCAGTTGCCAAGCATTGGAATTTTCATCATGTGACCATGGGATGTTGCAATGGTCATAAATGTGAAAAATGGCCATAAGTCACTTTTTCAGTGCTGCTGTAACTTTGAATGGTCACCAAATGAACTGCTATACGTTGAAAGCTACATGTAACATAGAAACATAGAAGACTGACTGCAGAAAAAGACCTCATGGTCCATCTAGTCTGCCCTTATACTATTTTCTGTATTTTATCTTACAATGGATATATGTTTATCCCAGGCATGTTTAAATTCAGTTACTGTGGATTTACCAACCACGTCTGCTGGAAGTTTATTCCAAGGATCTACCACTCTTTCAGTAAAATAATATTTTCTCACGTTGCTTTTGATCTTTTCCCCAACTAACTTCAGATTGTGTCCCCTTGTTCTTGTGTTCACTTTCCTATTAAAAACACCTCCCTCCTGGACCTTATTTAACCCTTTAACATATTTAAATGTTTCGATCATGTCCCCCCTTTTCCTTCTGTCCTCCAGACTATACAGATTGAGTTCATGAAGTCTTTCCTGATACGTTTTATGCTTAAGACCTTCCACCATTCTTGTAGCCCATCTTTGGACCTGTTCAATTTTGTCAATATCTTTTTGTAGGTGAAGTCTCCAGAACTGAACACAGTATTCCAAATGTGGTCTCACCAGCACTCTATATAGCGGGATCATAATCTGTAGCGATTAAGGCATCTAGTTAGAAAGTGGCAAGCTTTTCTTCTGTTCTTTCTGTTATCTCTTCTCTTTCCTGGACTCTTTGTTGTTTATTTATTATCAGTTGTAGCATATTTTCCCATCTACTATTCCTCAATTCTATTCTTCTTATACTACTCTCATAACATCCTTCCATTCTCTTATTGATATATTCTACTCCTAAATTTTCACTTCTATTCCTTCTCTAATATATTTTACTCAAGTATTATTGTGCATTGGACTAGATAGATAGATAGATAGATAGATAGATAGATAGATAGATAGATAGATAGATAGATAGATAGATAGATAGATAGATAGATTAAAAAAAATATCTCTGTGATTATTTTTCATATTACCTTCAATGCTTTGAAACCTCCACACCATTTCTCTTGAAATCTCACTCATTTCTTATTGATGGAGCATCTCGTCTTAATTTAATAAGTACACCTAATTGGTTCTGGAAGTAGGTTCGTAAGGTGAAAAGTTCGTAAGATGAAACATTGTTTCCCATAGGAAACAATGTAAAAGCGATTAATCCGTGCAAAAAGAACAAAAATTGCAAAATGGCGCTCCGCTGGGCGGCGGCGCCCGGCTGTCACCTTTTAAAACAGTGACATCAAAGCTCCGCCCATGGAATTCCCTATTGGGATTCCCCACCTCCTTTCTAGCCTCCAGATCAGCCAAAAACGCCACCGCCAATCGCAAAAATGGCACTCCGCTGAGCGGCATTGCCCGGCTGTAACCTTTTGAAACAGCCGGGCGCTTCTCAGTGGCCTCCAGAACCCGAACCCGAACCTCTGGGTTCGGCATTTGGGAGAACGCCAAGAAGCCCCCCAGCTGTTTCAGAAGGTGACAGCCGGGCGGCAGCACTTCTCGGTGGCCTCCCGAACCCGAACCCGAAAAGTTCAGGTTCGGGAGAATGCCGAGAAGCCCCCTGGCTGTTTTAAAAGGTGACAGCCAGGCGGCACCACCCAGCAGAGTGCCATTTTGCGATCTGCGGTGGGTTCGTAAGCCGAAAAAAGTTCGTAAGAAGAGGCAAAAATTTTCTAAACCCCGGGTTCATATCATGAGGAGTTCGTATCACGAGGGGTTTCGTATCATGAGGTACCACTGTACTTCTCTTACTCAAGTCCAAAAGCAATATATTCCAGTCCAATGTTACTCTTCAGAAAGTTCAGTAATTTTAGTCTCAGAATTATTAATCAATTCCATTTAAGTAACCCAGGAAGTTTCCACAGGTCAAAAGTCACTTTGGTTTACTTAACAGTATTCCTTATTCTTATCTCCAGTAATCGTAACGTAACTAGTTATAGGGCATTGTCACCACAATCCTCCAGATGAATGTTATTTATTCTCGCTACCTGTAGTGATTAAGGCATCTAGTTAGGAAGTGGTAAATTGGGGGTTTTAATCCTGCCTTAAGCATAAATCCAATTGTGTGACCCTGAGCCAGTCACTTTCTCTCAGTACTAGGAAGGAGTCAATGGCAAACCACTTCTGAAAAACCTTGCCAAGAAAACAGAATTTGAGAATCAGATATGATTGAACAGAAGAAAACAAACAAAATGTGAGACAGAAACATATTTCATGACACACATTCAGTAAAGTAGACAACCTTGAAGACCTAATAGACCCTTAAATTGTCAGGCATCCAACAGAAGATTCTGCACAGTGCAAGTGATGAGATAGAATCTAGGCATACACAGAGGTGGGCTTCACATAATTTAACAACCGGTTAAATTATTTAACAACTGGTTAACCACATAATTTAACAACCGGTTAAACACATAATTTAACAACTGGTTCACCCAGAATTGAAAATGTGAGTGTGAGATTGTGCACATGCGTGCTGCATCGAAACCATGGCAATTGTATAGGAAGGGATAGCTTCGCTTGCGTGCAGTATCAAAGAACATGGCTATTCACACAAGTGCGCAATATAGGATGAGATTGTGCCCAGGCAGTTGGGCCCACTCCCACCCACAGGTTGTAACTATTGGTTTGCCCGAACCAGTCTAAACTGGCTGAATACCACCCCTGAGCATACACCCCAAGATATTTTCATGATGCTCTACTAAAAAATACTTTAGCCTGAACAAAATTCAGCCCTCTGATTAGGGAATCACCTGAAATAATACAGGAGAAACCCTGTAACAAGGATATGTTAAATATGGGGCTACCTTTGAAGAGTTTTCGGAAACTCCAGATCGTGCAGAATGCAGCTGCGAGAGCAATCATGAGCTTCCCAAGGTATGCCCATGTTACACCAACATTTCCACAGTCTGCATTGGTTGCTGATCAGTTTCTGGTCACAATTCAAAGTGTTTGTTATGACCTATAAAGCCCTTCATGGCACCAGACCAGAATATCTGCGAGACCGCCTTCTGCCGCAAGAATCCCAGTGACCAGTTAGGTCCCACAGAGTTGGCCTTCTCTGGGTCCCATCGACTAAACAATGTCGGCTGGCGGGACCCAGGGGAAGAGCCTTCTCTGTGGCGGCCCCAACCCTCTGGAACCAGCTCCCCCCAAAGATTAGGACTGCCCCCACCCTCCTTGCCTTTCGTAAACTTCTGAAAACCCACCTCTGCCGTCAGGCATGGGGGAACTGAGACATCTCCCCTTGCCTATGCAGTTTTATGTATGGTATGCTTGTGTGCATGTTTCTTATATAATGGGGGTTTTAGGCTTTTAGTGTAAAATTACTATTTTAGACTTAACATTAGATTTGTTATTACATATTGTTTTATCTTTGTTGTGAACCACCCCGAGTCTGCGGAGAGGGGCAGCATACAAATCTAATAAATAATAATAATAATAATAATAATAATAATAATAATAATAATAATAATAATAATAATGTTAAGAAGTGAATCTCACACAAGTTCTATTTCACCTTGACTTTAACAGCAAATTTGGGGGGAGTGAGAGATTTTGTATGTCTTTGCAGTATCTATTTAAGAAGAACAAATTATGTTAAATGGGGTAGTGTGAAGGACCAGTGGTTATAAGATGCTATGATATTATTGTTGTTGTTGTCTATATAACAGAATCTAAATATTTGTATTCTGTGAAACATTTCTTCCTGGATCCACAGCTGACACACCTTTTTCCTCCCTAAAAGAGGCTGATAATTAGGGTGCTTCTTATATTCTGAATGTAGCTTTTTTTTCCCCCAGCCCTAACTAGCTGCTAACGATCTTCCCAGCTCTTACCTTGCAGGCTCTTTCATTGTTTCTCTCTGTGAAAAATGTTTTCCAAGCTCTAAGTCTTTGCAGGTTTTTTTCCATTACTCTAACTTGCTCTGAAGAAGTTTCTTTCCAGCCCTAACCAGGTGCTAACAATGTTCCCAGCTTTTACTGGCTTGCAAGCTTTTTCATTGTTACTCTCTGTGAGGAGTGTTTTCCAAACCCTGTCTTGGTAGGTTTTTCCCCCCATTGCTTTACTTGCTCCAGCCCATAACAGGTGCTAACAATGTTCCAAGCTCTTACTGGCTTGCAAGCTCTTTCATTGTTGCTGTTTCAGAATAAAGGTTTTTTTAAGCCCTTAACAGGGAAGAAAATAATGTGCACTAGCCAGATGAATACCTGATAAGCAGATTCTTTTCCCTATTTTCCTCCCCAAAAACTAAGGTGTATCTTATACTCCGAAAAATACAATATATATATTGTACACTTTTATTTGGATGGGAAACCCAACAGGTATTCTATGACATGCTCACGTTTAGAATTCAACCACATTTTCTGTCTATATTCTTATTTTTGTGATTATGTACAGTATGTAGCTATCAAGAAATTTATTAATTCCTTTTTTACAGGAAACACCATAATTTTATTCTTCAGGCCATAATACATTTCATTGAAGTTACTTTTTCTGTAGGCTTGGGTCGATTGTATTTTTACAAAATTTAAGATTTTCTCATATCCCTTCTCCCCAGTCATTTTGGCAACTTAAGGATCCATGCTCAATTAATGTGTTCAAAGAAATAATGCTATTAGTACATTGGAATAATTGCATAATGACTGAAAGTAAAATTGCAATTAGGGTTTACATGACATTTAATATTCTGATTCACTCCCTTTACTCTCATAATATCTCATTCCTATGACAAAAATTGAGCAGGATTTACTGTGCAATAACTGGCAACTTTACAGCAATTTCCAAAGTATATTTACTAAAAAGATGTTTCATTCTAATCAGCTTAAAATTTGCTTACAATTTCAGTGAGATAAAAGTTCTTTTAATGTGTTTTTCCCCATCAACGGTAAAGTAAAATCTGTAATTAATTTCTTGAAATGTTTTTATCCTGAGTTTTAATTAGTTTTATTTTATTTCTTTGCCTCATCATTTTTTGGTTAACATTGTATTAAAAACAACTACGTAATGAAAACAAGAATATAGTGAATATAGTAAAAGGGACAAAATCTGTTTATGTGTAGAAATGTTTGACCAGGAACATCTCTATCAATGTCAAAATAAACCACATCTTCTCAAAAATATTTAAAAATAATGTTTGGTAGCTGTTAACCAAACTGTGATCTATTACTTTAATATTTCAATCACAATAAAGCTGGAATCTTTAATATTTTAATATTTCAATATATTTATATATTACTTTAATATCCCAATCATAATAAAGCTGGAAGGAACCTTCAATATCTTCTAGTCCAATCACCTGCTCAAGTAGGAGACTGGATACCATTTCAAACGACTGTCCAGTCTCTTCTTATAAACATCCAGTGATGAAGCACCCACAACTTCTAAAATTTATACAGAGATTCAGATTGAATTAAAATCAACAAGATGTTCCATTTTAAAATGGATAGCTGTATACAGGTATATGAGGGGTTGCCACAGAGAGGAGGGGGTCACTCTATTCTCCAGAGCATCAGAGACCCGGACGAGGAACAACGGCTGGAAGCTGACCAAGGAGAGATTCAACCTAGAAGCAAGGAAGAACTTCCTGATGGTCAGAGCGATCAACCATTGGAACAACCTGCCTGCAGAGGTTGTGAACTCCCCAACTCTGGACACTTTCAAGAGGAGATTGGACTGCCACTTGGCTGGGGTGCTTTAGGATTCCTGCTCAGGCAGGGGGTTGGACTTGATGACCTGCATGGTTCCTTCCAACTCTAACAATAAATAAATGAATGAATGAATGAATGAATGAATGAATGAATGAATGAATGAATAAAATAAAAATGCTTAATATTTTGTTTTAATGAGTATCAAGCTAGGAGATTCCACCACCAAAAAAAAACCCCAATAAAAATTACAGAGAATATGAATTGAAGATGATGTCACACAGATGCTCCATTAAAAGACAGTGGCAATTCCATAAATGAAATTTTGTTCCTGAAGTGATATCACTTGAAGATACACTAATTATGTAATCAAGGGTGGAGAGAGAGAGAGAGAAAGAGAGAGACCATAAAAGAATAGAAACTGTGAAGATGTTGTGAGCCGCCCTGAGTCCCTAGGGAGTTGGGCGGCATGGAAATATAATTAAATAAATAAATAATTAAAAAATACCTTTAGCAATAGGATTTAGGCCAGGTAATTGGAAGAACACCTAACGTCAAAAACTTCATATGGATACTGTGATCACAAGCATCATGGAGACTGAAAGTTTTTTGAACAACAATCCATATGAGTGAAAATATTCATGGCATAATTAGATAAATAACAGATCTAGTGTCTATTTTTATTTTCCTTGATGAGAAGCATTGCAGGAGAGACTGCTGGTAGTTAATTCTCCCTAACAACAATCTGTGTAATCACAAACCCCAATTAGCTGTGCCTGTTCTATGCTATACAAACTATTTCCTTAGCGCTTCACATCACTACTTTGTAATTAGCTTTCATCTACATGAGCTTTGACTAAAAAAAATATATAAAAGAGTATAAGTGATTGTACTGCCACTCAGTATTCTGTAAAATAATCGCCTGCGATTTCAATCAGATTAATTTTATCACCCGTATTAAGGAAAATTACCTCCCTCTTTACTCTCTACAGCTGAGGGCTATTTCATTTCCTGAGATGTTCATAAAAGCATAATATAAAGCAATCTGTAATTGTAAATATCCTTTCCTAATAACTTTGAGATATTTCCTTAATACGTCTTTACATTTGGAGTTTCCGTTCCATAAAATACAGTAACAAGTGCTCTATTATGCTTAAGTATGTGCTGTTAAGCTGGGCAACTTAGTACTGGCCTTCCTGTTTTTACATAGGGTTATATTTAACTTGTAGATAATGGGAACAAGGTTTAAAAGTGATGGAGCGGAATAATGGCGTTGCGACAATAATATATCTTACTGCTGTGAAGAACAGCCTTTTAACGCGTCTTGCAGGTCATCCAGGACCGATTCCATTTTTCACTGCCTGACAAGTTTCACCTTCAACCACTATGTGAACAGGTACTAAAACAGATTTTTCAAAGAAAAGCTGCAATTTTTCTGAACTGTCCCCTACCTTAAGGTAAGCAATCTGCTTGCATGAGATAAACCATATACCCCCTCAAAAAAAGTTTAAAGTTTCATCCTTTCAGCCTAGTGATTGTCAAACTTCTGTTTTTTTAGCTAATGAATAAATGATCTATAAAATAGGGAAAAGTTTCTCCGTGAAGATAGTTGCTTGTAACAAGTTAGGCTACTCACACAGAGTTGTGTATCAACCTTTATTGAGAGAAGGTACTTCAGTATTCATTTCACATATAAAGGAAGGATGGAAGTGATGAATATCACTATAATATAATGATAATAATAATAATAATAATAATAATAATAATAATAACAACAACAACAACAACAACAACAACAACAATAAGAAAGTTGGAAGGAACCTTGGAGGTCTTCTAGTCCAACCCCCCTGCTTAGGCAGTAAACCCTACACTACTTCAGACAGATGGTTATCCAACATCTGCTTAAAAACTTCCAGTGTTGGGGCATTCACAACTTCTGGAGGCAAGCTGTTCCACTGATTATGGTTCTAACTGTCAGGAAATTTCTCCTTAGTTCTAACTTACTTCTCTCCTTGCTTCTTGTTCTACCCTCAGGTGCTTTGAAGAATAGGTTGACTGCTTCTTTGTGGCAACCCTGAGATATTGGAACACTGCTGTCATGTCTTCTCTGGTCCTGCTTTTCTTTTTTTAAAAAAAAAATATTTATTAGTTATGTACATTTAAAACAACAAAAAGAAAACATAAACACACAGAGAGAAAAAAAGCTGAAGATATACAAACAACATAACATAATAAAGCATACTGCTTTATAGTATAATTTACATTGGTATCAAAACTTCTAATGAATAACATAAATGCCAGCTGTTTTGCTGGACCTTATTATTTAAAGCCTATCCATGTTTTCTTCCATTTCATTTCCTGATTTTGTTATATACCAGTCTTCTTAAATTACCTTGTTTCTGTCTCTTTGTACTTCTTTCCTTGGGTTGTATTTAACTGTGGGTTACTGGTTCTGTAGAGATCAGTGGTTGCGTTTAGCAAAAGTTTGTCTGTTTTTCCTTTTTCCCCATTTTCTTTTGAATGTGTGTATGCAATATTAAAGTTTTAGGTATTTTTTTTTAATTTATCCAATCATACCACTTGTCCCAAGCACTATGGAATTCTCTATTATCTCTATCCTGTAGCTCTTGTGTTAATTTGCTCATCTCTGCCACCTGCCGGTTCCTGCAACCGTTCTTCATATGTTTTAGTCTCCAGTCCCCTAATAATCTTTGTTACTCTTCTCTGCACTCTTTCTAGAGTATAACCATAACCATAACAATAATAACAATAATAACAACAACAACAATAATAATAATAATAATAATAATAATAATAATAATAATAATTTATTAGACTTGTATGCCACCCCTCTCCGAAGACCCCAAAGACATCCCTTTTGCATCCTTTTTTTCCCTTATAAAATAAACTTTATTTATAAACAAAACACATACAACAAGACAAACAAAACATTAAAAAAAAAGTTGGACAATTTGTGACGTGCCTGTAATACAATTCTAACAGTGCTTCCAAATGCAGTATTCCAAGTGTGGCCTTGCCAAGGCCTTATAAAGTGGTATTAACACTTCATGTGATCTTGAATCTATCCCTCTGTTAATGCAGCTTAGAACTGTGTTGGCTTTTTTGGCAGCTGCTGCACATTGCTGGCTCATGCTTAAATGGTTGTCCACTAGGACTCCAAGTTCCCTCTCACAGTTACTACTGTTGAGCAATGTACCAAATATACTGTTTTTCTTGCCTAAATGTAGAACCTTACTTTTTTCACCATTGAATTTTATTTTGTTAGATAGTGCCTCTGGATTTGCATGCAAAATAAAGACGGTTCTGTCATTAGAATTGGGGTGATCTATAGGCCTCCAGGGCAATCTGAGGAACATGACAACAAGATGGTGGATGAGATTACCATAATGGCAGTAAAGGGAGATATTGTGGTTATGGGTGATTTCAACATGCCTGATGTTGACTGGAATATCCCCAGTGCCCTTACATGCAAAAGTAAGAATATAGTAGAGGCCTTTACAGGAGCAGCTATGGCACAGCTAGTTAAGACACCAACTAGAGGGGAGAATATTCTAGATTTAGTTTTTACAAATGGGAATCGGGTTTCAGAGATCAAGGTGGGAGAAAATTTAGGTTGCAGCGACCATCTATGTTTGTGGTTTGATGTAAAAACTGATTGTGAGCAATCCTATACTGCAACCAAAGTATTGGATTTCAGAAAAACAAATTTTAATGCAATGGGGGAATATTTAAATAATGAATTAAAGGGGAGGGATAAAATGGCAGGAGCGAGCACCCAGTGGACTGTATTAAAAAAGGCCATCTTAAAAGCCACAAGACTTTATGTAAAGCAAGTAACTAAAGGTAAAAGGAAGAAGAAACCGCTATGGTTTAGCAATGATGTAAGGGCTATAGTCAATGAAAAAAAGGCTGCCTATAGGAGGTATAAAGAGTCTGGAAGTATAGCTGATAGAGAGGTGTATAAAATGAGACAGAAGGAGGCGAAACAGATAATATATGCTGCTAAAGCCTCAAAAGAGGAAGAAATAGCAAAATCTGTAAAGAAGGGAGATAAAACCTTCTTCAGATATATTAGTGATAGGAAGAAGAAAAACTGCAGCATCACAAAGCTTAGTACCGGGAATAATACATGCATTAATGGGAATAAGGAGATCGCTGACCATTTCAATAGCTACTTCTGTTCAGTTTTCTCAAAGGACACCTTACAAAATAATACTATAGAGGGATATAGCATTGCTTCCAGCTGTACGGATTCAGCTCCAGTGATCTTAGAAGCCGATGTCTTAGAAGAACTTGAAAGATTAAAGATAAATAAGGCAATGGGTCCAGATGGCATCCATCCCAGAGTTCTTAAAGAACTCAGATCTGTCATTGCTACCCCCCTGACTTATTTGTTTAACCAATCCCTGTTAACAGGAGATGTTCCTGAGGATTGGAGAATGGCCAGTGTTGTGCCTATCCACAAGAAGGGCAGTAGAGAAGAAGCTGGAAACTACAGGCCAGTTAGCTTGACATCAGTTGTAGTTAAAATGATGGAGACTCTACTCAAAAAGAGGATAAATCAGCATCTAAAAAACAATAACTTATTGGACCCAAATCAGCATGGCTTTACTGAAGGCAAATCGTGTCAGACTAATCTCATTGAGTTCTTTGACTATGTCACAAAGGTGTTGGATCAAGGTGGTGCCGTGGATATTGCCTATCTGGACTTCAGCAAAGCCTTTGATACGGTTCCACATAAAGAACTGATAGATAAATTAGTGAAGATTGGACTTAATCCCTGGATAGTTCAGTGGATTTCAAGCTGGCTGAAGCATAGACATCAGAGAGTTATTGTTAATGGCGAGTATTCTGAGCAGAGACAGGTTACAAGCGGTGTGCCACAAGGGTCTGTTCTGGGTCCTATTCTTTTTAATATGTTTGTGAGTGACATAGGGGAAGGTTTGGTAGGGAAGGTTTGCCTATTTGCCGATGACTCTAAAGTGTGCAATAGGGTTGATATTCCTGGAGGGGTCTGTAATATGGTAAATGATTTAGCGTTACTAGATAAATGGTCAAAGCAATGGAAACTGCAGTTTAATGTTTCCAAATGTAAAATAATGCACTTGGGGAAAAGGAATCCTAAATCTGAGTATTGCATTGGCAGTTCTGTGTTAGCAAAAACTTCAGAAGAGAAGGATTTAGGGGTAGTGATTTCTGACAGTCTCAAAATGGGTGAGCAGTGTGGTCGGGCAGTAGGAAAGGCAAGTAGGATGCTTGGCTGCATAGCTAGAGGTATAACAAGCAGGAAGAGGGAGATTGTGATCCCCTTATATAGAGCGCTGGTGAGACCACATTTGGAGTACTGTGTTCAGTTCTGGAGACCTCACCTACAAAAAGATATTGACAAAATTGAACGGGTCCAAAGACGGGCTACAAGAATGGTGGAAGGTCTGAAGTATAAAACGTATCAGGAAAGACTTAATGAACTCAATCTGTATAGTCTGGAAGACAGAAGGAAAAGGGGGGACATGATCGAAACATTTAAATATGTTAAAGGGTTAAATAGGGTTCAGGAGGGAAGTGTTTTTAACAGGAAAGTGAACACAAGAACAAGGGGACACAATCTGAAGTTAGTTGGGGGAAAGATCAAAGGCAACATGAGAAAGTATTATTTTACTGAAAGAGTAGTAGATCCTTGGAACAAACTTCCAGCAGACGTGGTTGGTAAATCCACAGTAACCGAATTTAAACATGCCTGGGATAAACATATATCCATTGTAAGATAAAATACAGGAAATAGTAAAAGTGCAGACTAGATGGACCATGGGGTCTTTTTCTGCCGTCAGTCTTCTATGTTTCTATGTTTCTAACAAATGCACTAAAGGCTATTGATGCAATGAATGTCATCTTTAAAAAGCAGCATGTAACAATAATGCCCCTGGTGGAGGTACAAGAAAACTACTTATCACATTGAAAGGAGGCCACAGAATTGTATATTAATCTTTGGAGAGACAGAAGAGGGTGAGAGAAACATAGAAACATAGAGAAACATAGAAACATAGAGAAACATAGAAACATAGAAGTCTGACGGCAGAAAAAGACCTCATGGTCCATCTAGTCTGCCCTTATACTATTTTCTGTATTTTATCTTAGGATGGGTATATGTTTATCCCAGGCATGTTTAAATTCAGTTACTGTAGATTTATCTACCACGTCTGCTGGAAGTTTGTTCCAAGGATCTACTACTCTTTCAGTAAAATAATATTTTGTCATGTTGCTTTTGATCTTTCCCCCAACTAACTTCAGATTGTGTCTCCTTGTTCTTGTGTTCACTTTCCTATTAAAAACACTTCCCTCCTGGACCTTATTTAACCCTTTAATATATTTAAATGTTTCGATCATGTCCCCCCTTTTCCTTCTGTCCTCCAGACTATACAGATTGAGTTCATGAAGTCTTTCCTGATACGTTTTATACTTAAGACCTTCCACCATTCTTGTAGCCCGTCTTTGGACCCGTTCAATTTTGTCAATATCTTTTTGTAGATGAGGTCTCCAGAACTGAACACAGTATTCCAAATGTGGTCTCACCAGCATTCTATATAGCGGGATCATAATCTCCCTCTTCCTGCTTGTTATACCTCTAGCTATGCAGCCAAGCATCCTACTTGCTTTCCCTACCGCCTGACTGCACTGTTCACCCACAGTTCATCCTTTTTTAAGAAGAGTAGATTGGAGATGCAACTTGCCGTATGTGCTTTTTTTTTTTTTTTTAGAAGCAGAGCAGATTTTCTTTCTAAAACATCACATGTTGCGAGGTATAGTATGCTATACACCTTTTGGGTCTCGTTAATTTAAATAAAAGCTTTTTGGCTGAATGGTGCTCCTAGTGAGAAAAGCCATTTTGGATTTCTATCTCCCAAACATAACAATTCAAATGCAACTATATAGGTCTTTAGTCCCAACATGATGCCTGGAGCAAACAATGTATCTTCTGACATGTTCCTTCATTCCTGCCAGGCTCCTTATCCTTCTTAGCTTTATTTATTTTTTTTGATTCTTTTAATTAAAAGAGGAAAGGAAAGCCAGCATGTTATGAGGTAAACTACTAGCCTAAAGCACAACCTGCATTTCCAACAACATTTCTGGTCTTGCCATAGCTCCAGAAACGTTAGTAGATAAGAAAATGAAAACTGTGACCAGTTTTTTCTGTACTTTCTAGGGACTGGAAATACATGACATCATCATTTGAGGAAAGTATTCACATATTCCACATATATTGTTTTTGCCACCAAGTTTGAAACCTCTAGGAATCTATGCTTATAAATTCCAAAATTATATCTAAAAGCATTTAACGAATAGAATGCTATGAAATTAACTTCTGGGGGAGTCAATTTCCTTCTCTATTTAATATAGTAATAACTAATGAGAACAGTATCAAAAATGCCTCCCTTCTTTTTATAGAACTATTTTCAAGCCTATTTTTGTCATCCTTGGCAAAACAAAAGAAAAAGAAAATTCCTCAGAACACTTGAAAAAACTTGAAAAATGGTAATAGAAAATTCATTTTTACTTTTAAAAAAATATATTCTGGATGGAAAGTATTTCTCAAAACAGCTCAGCGAGATGTTTTTCTCAGCCAATAAACCTTTGAATGCCTTGTAGCAAGATATAGTTATAATGCAATGTTGTATAATCTAATGTTGTTCTAGTCTTCTAATGTTTTGTTCCTGAAATTTAGGATCTCCAGTAGCATTTGCCTTGTTGGGAAATTCTGAGATCAGAAGTCCATAGGCCTTAATGTCACTAAGATTGACAACACTAAAATCTAGATAAGGATCTACATAAAATAAACAAATTACGTTGGACAGGGAATAATACTTGAACACAAGAGCTGGATGAAAAACGGGTCACTTTATTGACTTACAGAATACCTGACACAACATCCCTGGGCAACTAATGGGCTTAACTCCTTGCTTGGTAAGGGTGAAGTATGACACACCTTCACCCAAACATAAAGCCATGCACAGCATGTGGGAGGGCTCACCCCCGTGACCCGGAAGTGTAAATGACGTGGATGAGCCCCAAGCGTTCCTCCCTCCCACCGCTATGTCCAGTGAAGAAGCATGAGTTGTGTGACGAAGGAACCCATCACCTTTCAAAGGTTGCCCAAGTGAGAACACATAATTGCTACTGACACCCTTTTCTGACCCATTTCTGCCAAATAGTGACTAATACTAAAATAAATTTAAATCAACCTATTTACAAACCGATACTCCTAACCCCTTAAAACCTCACATATGACCAGAGTGGAGAAGGCGAAAAAAACAATCTGACATAAACTTCCAAGATTGCAAAAGAAATTCCTTCTCGGCCCCCATGGGCGACCTCTCAAAAGACATCCTGGGTGGGTGATCGACTGGGAGGCGAGCAGGGACCAAAAGGGAGGGAGGGCGAGAAGAGCAGGCCCTGAAATAGGCCTGCTGACCACGCCCCCTCCTGTGTCATTCCCTGCTAGCCAATTGCGCTCGGGGGAATTCCCTCGCCTCCTGAGGACAGCAATCAGCTGGGAGGTGGTGGAGACACCCCTCCCAATCAGGGGGAATGTCAAGCCAGCAGCGTTTTCTCTGCCGGCCCTCACCCAACATTTGGCATGCTGCCAACTGCATGTAGGTGTGCCTGCACTGCGTGCGCGCATGCCCAGCTGGGAGGCGGTGTCCTTGCCCCTCCCCGCTACTGCAAATGTCAGCCGGGCAATGAATTCGCCTGGCCTCTCAATTCTGACTAGAAATACTTAATCTTATTGCTCAAGCTTACAACACTAGAATCTTCCCAAACTGGTAGTTTCCAGCAGGAACAGAGTAAATAAATTTAAATGGCATTTGTTGGAGGGGTTAGATTTTTGAGTTCTTATACCTATGTAGAAACTCCAGATAATTCCCCATTTGATTCCTCTCCCTGCATCACTCAGTCTTTTTCTGACACATTTGGGAAAAATGCAAGCTAAAACTTCTTTCCCCTTGCATCAGAAGCACGTGAAGTTAAAATTCACATACATTATGAATTACTGATAACTCATGTTATATTCTTGCAATGAGAGTTTTTTGGAAAAAAAACAACAACCCTGGAAAGTATAATTTGACTGAAATATATGAAGAATATAAACTTTTTCTTTTCTTTTGTTTGGGTGGGACGTTTCTTTTTAAATTCTTCCTGCTGATAATCTGCTGCCTCTGGGAAAAAATGATTTGTAATGGTATTTCCTAGATATTGAGGATTAAGTTCTGGGTGACCTGCATCATATCCTTTGATTTATTTCCTGACATCTCATAATCCCCTTCTATATGAAAAGTCATGACTACATACAACTAATAATATTAAGCACATACTTTAAAAGAAAGAAGATGCAAGCAGTGTTTCACTTTTTCATAGCATGTCTAAAATTCCTTGGATTAATCTTTAAGGTACTGCAATTGTTTTTGTGGTTTGTTTTGCTGCCATGGGAGTTGAACAAGACAGCTTGTAGGATTAATTCTGAACACTTCCAGCTACTCCTTAACTTACTTATTTTTTTTAGCCAGCCCAAAAGTTTTTCATTTCAACTGGACCAGTTCTAGCCTCAGGCTACCAATTCTCTTCTCATCTTTTGATCAATATTGATATTGCTGGTGTGATCTCACACATCTGACACTAGTTGTGCATTTTATTTTGCATTTGCTGCCTGATGATTGGGATTATGTACCACCCATCTTCTTTGCTTTTTGTTGACATCTTCAGTTTCCTTCAGAAAGGGGGGGCATACAAGTCTAATAAATTATAATGATAATTATAATTATTCCTGCTTAATACTTATCAATGCAGACAGATTGTTTAGCATAGGTTTTGACTACTTTAAAAAGAACTATTTCTTTGAAAAATTTGTTGAATATTTCCCCTAGTGAATCTTGAAAAATTCTAAAGAGAATATATACAGTGATACCTCATCTTACAAATGCCTCATCATACAAACTTTTCGAGATACAAACCCGGGGTTTAAGATTTTTTTGCCTCTTCTTACAAACTATGTTTACCTTACAAACCTACTGCCGCCACTGGGATGCCCCGCCTCTGGACTTCCATTGCCAGCGAAGCACCCATTTTTGCACTGCTGGGATTCCCCTGAGGCTCCCCTCCATGAAAAACCCCACCTCCGGACTTCCATGGTTTTGTGATGCTGCAGAGGAATCCGAGCAGTGCAAAAATGGGCACTTCGCTGGCAACGGAAGTCTGGAGGTTGGGTTTACCAGCGAGGGGAGCGTCAGTAAAATTGCAGCATCGCAAAAACACAGAGGTCCGAAGGTGGGGTTTCAAGAACTTCGGTGTTTTTGCGATGCTGAGGTGGGTTTCCCATGGAGGGGAGCCTCAGGGGAATCCCAGCAGCACAAAAACGGGCGCTTCGGCTGGCAAAAGGGGTGAATTTTGGGCTTGCACACATTAATCGCTTTTCTATTGATTCCTATGGGAAACATTGTTTCATCTTACAAACGTTTCACCTTAAGAACCTCGTCCCTGAACCAATTAAATTTGTAAGACAAGGTATCAATGTATTTGATAACCATTGACATGATGTCCACTGCTTTTGCTAAGAATATGTTATGATAAGGAACATTCAAGCATCTTTGGAAACAGCTTGTGGCGATTTCTTTTTCCACATGTCTGGTGTATAGTTCAAAATATCTACATTTTATTATGTTCCATATTATTATAATGAATAATAGAGAAGGTATCCATCACCAGGTTATACTGAAATCTTCAAAATACATATTATCATACTTTGATATGCTAAAAATAAAGAACTAAACTGTTTGAATACGGTATGTCCTCTGGCAGATAAATAAAATACCATAGTCAAGTCTACTTTGTAGACCTGCTCATTTTGCTAACAATAATACAGAAATGGTTTACTGCCTTCTGCCACACGAATCCAAGCGACCGGTTAGGTCCCAAAGAGTTGGCCTTCTCCAGATCCCGTCAACAAAACAATGTCATCTGGCGGGACCCAGGGGAAGAGCCTTCTCTGTGGCGGCCCTGACCCTCTGGAATCAACTCCCCCCAGAGATTACGATTGCCCCCACCCTCCTTGCCTTTTGCAAACTCCTTAAAACCCACCTCTGTCGCCAGGCATGGGGAAATTGATTCCCCTGGGCCGTTTCTGCTTTACGTATGGTTTGTATGAGATGTATGTTTGATTTTTATATTAAGGGTTTTAAATTGTTTTAACCATTGGATTTGTACTGTTTTGTTGTTGTGAGCCGCTGTGAGCCTCCGGAGAGGGGCGGCAAAGAAATCTAATTAATAATAATAATAATAATAATAATAATAATAATAATAATAATAATAGAGTGTGTGTGTGTGTGTGTGTGTGTGTTGCATATCACATGTGGATTGATTTTTCTTGCTTTCTCTCCTTACCATTTACAAGAAAATAATTTTAATGCAAGTAATTCAGATTAAGCTAAATCTAATTTTGATCTCAATTTATTGGAGGAATAATCAAAGGCTTAGGAAAGCTTTATGTTACATTTTGCGTTAAAATCTAAGTGTGTTACTTCAGAGACACTGACAAAATTATTATTATTTATACTACAGTGATCCCTCGATTTTCACGGTCTCGATTTTCGCGAAACGCTATACCACGGTTTTTCAAAAAATAATAATTTAAAAATACTCCACAGTTTTTTTTTCTATTCCACGGTTTTTCCCACCCGATGATGTCATACGTCATCACCAAGAATCACTTCTCTGTCTTTTCTCTTTCTTTCCTGTCATTCTCTCTCTTTCTCTATCTCTCCCCCTCTTGCTCTCTCTCTTTTTCTCACTTTCCCTCTCTTGTTTTCTTTCTCTCACTCTTTTGGGCGAGCGGCGGGCGAGCGGACGAGCAGCGAGCGGCGAGTGAACGGGCGAGCGGCGGGCGGGCGGCGAGTGAACGGGCGAGCGGCGGGCGGGCGAACGGTGGGCGAACGGCGAGGGCGCGCATGCGCAGATGGTGTTTTTACTTCCGCACCACTATACCGCGGAAAATCGATTATCGCGGGAGGTCTTGGAACGTAACCCCCGCGATAATCGAGGGATCACTGTATTTTAGAAATGTCCATTAGTGTAATTTCTTTCATGTCCTGTTTACATTTATTCTACATATTGTTGTGCCTGGCTACTGCTAGCCACCCAATATAGCCAGATATATTGAAATCTAAAACTGGGATTTCTCTTCTGTATTCTTCGCTTCATATGTTCCTCCTGTACTCTTTTTTCATTTTGCTCCTTGTGAAATACCATATAAGCTTATTAAGGAGAATTTGCATCTTTTTTCAAGGTATCATCCGCAATAACCATTGTGGTAAACTTAGGAGAAGCATTTACATTTATTACCTAAGACAAGCTGAAAGCAGTACAGCTCCATTACACAAATGTTTCTCTGAGATGGTCTTTTCTCCTTTCCTGGAAATGAAAGCCAAAAAATGCACATTCTCTTTCTCTTCACCTAGGTCACCTCTAAAAGAATGTGGCATCAAATTCCACTGTGCTCTTCGCCAGAGATGCGCAAAGCCTGTGACAAAAGACTGAAATGACAGCACTTTGACTCCCTTCTACCTTGTGTTTGTTTAGGAAAGTCCCAGAAATTGTATTTTACCAACCACATTTGCTATCAACACACAATTATCTGGCTTAATCATGTGGAACAGTGGCAAATTCACCTGGGGCTTAAGAACTAATGACATTCTCGTCTGAGCTGCTTTAGTGAAATGGCCTAGCACCTGGAGCAGGAACAGCAAGATTGCTCAAGAAAATTTGGTTTTCTTTTTTTCATTTCACAGCATAGGGGCTCTGCTCAAATCAACAAATGCTCCTGATTAAATAGCTATGGTAGTTGACTTATTTGCACTTGGGCGTGTGGCTTTGAATGTGCATTGAGAAGCCCTCACCTTTACAAGAAAATAATTGTCTGCGGCTCGCTTTTAAGGCAAAGACACTTTTGATGAAGGCTACGGTTAAAGAAATTGTTGTGGAATCATTCTGATACAATTAGAATGATGAACAGAGTGGGTGGCCATTGCAACCCTGGTGCCTACAAGCACAGACATTTTAAAGGCTGTAAATAGGATGTTTATGACTGGTTAGCCAAAGGAAGGGAAATTAAATAATAAGATAGATAAGAATAAGATTATTGTTTCCTTTCTATCTAATATTTCATTTGGAAAATTACAATGAATTTAAGTATACATACACATGTACTTTATGTATAGAAATAATAATTTTTAAGTTACTAATAACAAAGAAAACCTCAACATAAGGTGGTAAATAAATAATAAACAGGTAGATAAACTCTTAAATAACCAAAAAGAATGACGGAACACCGATAACACATTATGAAATTTAAACTTTTGTCTTTTGTCTCTCTAATCTCTTCTTACTACCCACGAAACATGAAATAAGTTAAAGATAATATGTATTAATTTTTTTTCTTCTTTTTTATTGTGTTCTGTTACTTTATTTTGTTTTGTTTTATGTTGATTGTTGTAAGTGTTGATGTTTTTGACTATGGTTTACGGATGGTATGTTGTATGTGTTGTTCAATGGAAAATTCAATTAAAATGTTTTTAAAAAAATAAAGGCTGTAAATATTGTCCTCTTTGTTTATTTCTGAGTCACTGAAACTCCTTCCTAAAGAACAACTGGCAACCCCTGGAGTTCATGCACCAAAGTGAAGAAAAAGATGATTCCACTTTTTATTTTTGAAAACAGCGGAATCGAAGATGGAATTTTAATAGCAGCAACCTTTGAGGCAGAAATGAACAAAGCTGCACCTGATTTGTCCCACTTTCATTGCACACTAACATGTAGATGCAATGTTAGTGATGCATAAGGTATGAACTGTAGTAGAGGGGCTTCCTCATTTTAAAGCTACAGCTGAATCATCATTTGCCTTTCACCTGATGAACTGATTAAAATGAAATATATTTGCAAATTATCAAAATCTTTGGAATGACAACAATGATGCTTTAGATAGTTTAGAGAATAATAAATGTAAGCCTCTGGTAGAATGAAAAAGGTATTTTTTTTCATTCCATATCATAGAAACATAAAAGATTGACGGCAAAAAAAGACCTCATGGTCCATCTAGTCTGCCATTATACTAGTTCCAATCCAAAAAGATTGGTCTGTAAGTTTCAATGCTACTTGGATCTCCTTTTCTGAAGATAGGGATAACTGTAGCTAGTGACCATAGATTGGGTAAGGAGCTAGTCTTGAAGGATTTTTTTTTAAAACTAAGCATAGTGATTCAGCCAAGGTTGTGGAGAGCTTTTTTAAGAAGCATGCACATAGTCCATCAGGTCAAGAAGATACAGATGGTTTTAGATTGCACAATGCCTTTCTTACATTATCTTCTGTAAAATCAATTTGTGTTAGATCCTTGAAGTTGATTGTGGCACACAATCTGTTTACAAAAATTGAGCTGAAGAATGTGTTAAAGAGGTTGGCTTTAACTGTTTCATCGTTATAATCTTTACCATTCAGTTCTTTAAGGGATGGGATAGATCTTGAGTATTTGAGTTGGTTGTTTGCAAAATTATAGAAGGCATGTGTGGACTTTGTGTGTAGAAGGTTTACTTCTTGATTGGTGTGACAATTGGTGCATTCAATCTTTATTTGGTGACACAGATTTTTGTAGCGGCTTTTAAAATTTGCAATGTGGCCTTGAATGAAATTTTGGGGGGTTGGAGTCATTTTGGCTAATAGACTTTATAGTATAAATGAATTTTTCTTTGCTGAGTTCATTTTTGCAAATGACTCTACAGAATTGTGGGGCCACCAAACCATCTCTATACTTAAACTCGGGGCCATCTCTGGAAACTTCAATGATTTATTTGGCAGGGAATTTTGATGCAATAATTTTGCAAACCTGATCTATATCTATTAGACTTCAAAACTAAATTACGTTTTAGTAATTTCAAGACTATTACATTTTTGTTTCCATTCAAGAGTATCTTTGCTGAGTAAGGATATATTCAGTGGTGGGTTGCTACCCGGATGGGGGAGAATGCAGTGGGTTAGCAAAAATGGAGCTCCACCCCAGAACACCTAATTTGCACTGAAAGATTTTGAAAGAAAATGCAGGGCATCTTGCATAAGTCACACCGACAATGTGGTAGTAAAAATTTTGGTAGCCCTCCACTGGATATATTTTTTCTTTGGTTGGTACATGATTGAGTTATTTATGTATGTATGTATGTATGTATGTACGTATGTGTGCATGTATGTATGTATTTATTTATTTATTTGGTTGGTTGGTTGGTTGGTTGGTTGGTTGGTTGGTTGGTTGGTTGGTTGGTTGGTTGGTTGGTTTTTTTGTTTGTTTGTTTGTTTGACTTCTATGCCACCCAATCCCGAAGGACTCAGGGTGGTTACAACAATAATATGAGTACAATATAAATAGCTATAAAACAGTAGAAAGAAGTCGGACGTTATCTAAAACTAAAAACATTATCAAATTAAAACCGCATAAAAAGTTATTATAAAAATAGCAGTCACACTCATATACATACACACGATTCATTTAATTGGCCATCGAAGATGTAAATTTATGGCCCCCAGTCCTGCCGGCAGAGACAGGTCTTTGTGGCCTTGCGAAAGACCACCAGGGGGAGAGCAGTATGGACATCAGGGGGAGAGCAGTATGGACATCAGGGGGAAGTTGGTTCCATAGAGCTGGGGCAGCCACAGAGAAGGCCCTCCCCCATGGCCCTGCCAACCTGCATTGCTTAGTTGACGGGACCCAGGGGAGGCCAACTCCAGCTCTTATTGGTCTCTGGGAGGTATGCGGCAAGAGACGGTCCCACAAATAGTCTGGCCCTGAGCCATGTAGGACTTTATAGGTAATAATCAACACCTTGAATTGTGCCTGGAGACTAAGAAAAAGCCAGTGCAGCTCACAGAACAAAGGTGTTATATGGGCGTACCGAGGTACATCATGACAGCTCTCACGGCAGCATTCTGGATTATTTGCAATCTCTGAACACTTTTCAAGGGTAGCTCCAGGTAGAGCGGATTGGAATAATCAAGACGGGAGGAGATGGTCCAAGTAGGGCAGCAACTGGTGTACCAGGTGAACCTGGGCAAAGCTGAAATGTGATGGTCAAAACTCAGCTGTGGGTCCAGGAGGACACCCAAGTTGCGGACCTTATTTGAGGGGGACAATATCCCTCCCCCCGAACAATGGACGGACAAGACAAATAGTCTTTAGGAGGAAATGCCCACAGCTACTTGGTCTTGTCTGGGTTGAGTCTAATCCTGTTGGCCCCCATCCAGATCCTTACAGCTTCCAGGCACCAACACATCACATCCACCGCTTCATTGAATTGGCATGGGGTGGAGATGTATAACTGGATATCATCAGTACGCTGATATCTCACCCCATCCCGTCGGATGATCTTTTCCAGGAGCTTCATGTAGATATTGAACAGCAAACATAGTGGTTGTTGCTGTTGTGCATGTGGTTGTTGAGCTAGCGATTGAGTAGTGGCTGTTGTATTGGAATATGATTTTGAGCTTTTAAATTTCCATTTGCTGTGCTGTAATTTTTTTATCCAAAGATGTGAAACATACTTTTATGTGTGCTTCTATGCAATCTGTGTATGGTTTTTTTTTTTTTTTTGTGATTTTATGGCTGTTTCCAAGGTTTGGAATCTATCAGACATGGTAATTAGATCATCTAGTATTGGTATATACGATGGAAAGAAATAGAGAAATGTGTGAGCTTTTTATAAGAAGTTATCTACATTTTTGTTTATTTTCAGGCAGGTATTGTGGGCATGATTTGAGCACATGGGACATTCTTCATTCTTTTTGGTGATCTTTTTTTACATTTATAGCATATATCATCGTTGGTAGAGATATCTTCCATTTGGGGGTATTTGATTGTGGAGTTTTTTAATTTTTTTGTTTGGCATGGTTAATAATCAAATAGTGGTTGACAAAAGTTTAATAGTCAAATTGTGGCTGACAGATTACGTAATTAGTATCAATACTAATTCAGGACAACCAAGTGTACAAAGAGCCCAAACTCACCTAATAGAGCAGATGGCAGCATAAAATTTTAATAAATAAAATAAATAAACAGGATAGAATGAGAAAAAAAAGACAGCCAATGAATGCAATGATTGATAAGAAATACACTCTTAATCCTAATATAATATTCTAGATCATATTATAAACGAGCATCCCCTCTACTCCAAATCACAATTGTGCTCATATTGTCATCATATAGAAGAAAAATCCTGGAATTAAATGCCAGTATCTTCCATACATTTAAGATCTGTAGCCTCCATTTCTATAGTCATTTGCCAATATTAGCATCTTCAGAAAAATTAGAAATAGGGTAATTTTATCATCACCCAGTAGAAATTATTTTTGGTGGGGCAGCTAAATACCTCAAAATGTTGTATTTCAAAGGCCCTAACTTGATGACACAATAAACTGTAGGTTTTAAGTAATCTCTGGACAAGGCAGGGGGAAAAATCTATTTCAGCTTGCTCTTGAGGAACTGGGAACAAAAATCACGTTTCATCTGCATTGCCAGATTTCCGGCCTGGGGCCAGCTTAATTAAAGCCAATGGATAAAAAAATGAATATGTAAAAGTGCAACTTGGGTATCACAAAGCTTGAATAAATCAAAATATGAAATATTGAGAGGGGTTTCCCTATTAGTGAGCAACGCTATCATCCTCTTTACTAACTGTATATAAAGTCTCTTTCTTTAAAAACTCTCTGCATCTAATATAATAATTTTTTGGAAAGCTTTTCCTATAATGTTGGCCTCAAAATCTCAGTACAGTGGTACCTCTACCTAAGAATGCCTCTACTTATGAACTTTTCTAGATAAGAACTGGATGTTCAAGATTTTTTTGCCTCTTCTCAGGAACCATTTTCAACTTACAAACCCGAGCCTCCGAAACTGTAACAGGAAAAGGCATGGAGATGCTTCCATGGGGCCTCTCTAGCAATCTCCTAGGGGAAACAGAGCCGGAAAAGGCGGGAAGAAGCCTCTGTGGGACCTCTCTAGGAATCTCCTGGGAGAAAACAGGGCCAGAAAAGGTGGGGAGAAGCCTCCATGGGCCGTTCTAGGAATCTCCTGGGAGGAAACAGGGCCTCCACCCTCCCTGTTTCATGCATTATTTGCTTTTACATTGATTCATATGGGAAAAATTGCTTCTTCTTACAAACTTTTCTATTTAAGAACCTGGTCACCAAACGAATTAAATTTGTAAGTAAAGGTACCACTGTATTCCACCAGAAAACCAGCCAGCCGTTTTCTGTTTTTCTACTAATGTTTCACAACAGCCCCAAAGGCAGACTTAGAAAGTATAAAAATGCTGGCTAACTACAGCCCAGTCTTCATTTCAAACTAAAAACAACCCAGCCAATAAACAAAACCATGATGATCTTTGGATCTCTCTGTTTTCTCCATAGTCTTGTTTTGCCTGCTGCATGTGTGTGTCTTTTCCAAGCAATTCTTGTTGCCTTCTATGAAACGTATACTTCTTACACTTTGAAGTTTTTTTGTGCTTGGAAATTACATCTCACACCTAGATTGTACTTAATTTCTAGACCAAGATATTTATTTCTGCACATCATCATTTTCTTTCTATGAAGTATGTTAAACATTATTGATTACAAAGATTTCTGTGGTGATCAATCTTGGAGTTATTTTTAAAAATTAATGAATCTTGGACTCTTAACTTTTCCTGGAGTTTTTTTTTCCTGCATCACTGTTGTTGTTGTTTTTGTATTATTCTACCCTAACAAGCCCCAGCACTGGTTTTAGTGATCTATGCACATCAGCATCACTGTTGCTTTTTAATGACCCCACAATCTCTTGCAGGAGGAACTCTGGGCAACTGAACATAGTGTTTACCAGCCGGATGTCCTTCCTGTTGCCAATGTGGAGTTTCGTTCAGCAGATATATTTTCATTGTTCCCAGAGAGAGAAATATCTGCCGCTATCTAGGATTGAACTTACAATTTCCTGATTGTGAGATGGAGAGCTCCACTCTAGGCCACTGCACCACTCTACTGATAGACAAAAAGATGGATGGACAAAATACCATGCCTGTTTAGATAATTTAGTTCC
The DNA here is from genome assembly GCF_031021105.1 of Erythrolamprus reginae. Lineage (NCBI taxonomy): Eukaryota > Metazoa > Chordata > Lepidosauria > Squamata > Dipsadidae > Erythrolamprus > Erythrolamprus reginae. Next base: position 99,547,570 of record NC_091953.1, on the reverse strand, counting down.
AAAATTCCATTCGGTTAGGAAGGTAAAAAGCAAGAATAATTCACTGTGAAATTTCATAAGCTATACCAATTACATTTTACAATTCTTCTAATAAAAAGAAAATTGGTTATTTAATATATATCTGAATCAATTTGATAATGTGAAAGGCATAAAAAAAGCAATGGTGATTCTGTCCTTCATGGCAGTCAAAGGAAAAATGCATACAGCAAGTCTCTATGCCAAGCCAGTCTATTTACCTCATACTTCTGAGCGGCCAATAAGGGCCCACAGAGTTGGCCTTCTCCGGGTCCCATCCGCCAAACAATGTGGGTTGGCAGGACGGCAGGGAAGGGCTTTCTCTATGGCAGCTCAAGCCCTTTGGAACCAAATGCCTCCAGAGAGCCATACTATCCCTACCCTACTGGCTTACCAGAAAGTTGTTAAGACCTGGCTTTTCCAGTGGGCCTGGAACCATGAATGACTGATGTAAAATCTGCCGAATGAGAGACCGGTATGCCTGGGAAACTAGCAACACTTGTTTATTGGAAAGAGTAACAACAACTTGCAATAACAATCTCGAACAATGGCTGTCCTCTTGACACAACAACTGAGTGTTTGTATGGTTTTATAAGGGCCATTATTATGTTTTACTTTTTATAGAATAGAATAGAATTTTATTGGCCAAGTATGATTGGATACACAAGGAATTATTTTTGATATTGTAACTTTATATTTGTTTTTATTCTTGTTAGTGCCCAGAGTCCATTGGATCTTGGTAAATAAATAAATAAACAAATCCTCTACCATGTTAGTTCACATATTTGTTGTAATAATGTTATGAAAAGGAGATTACCAACCTTGATATCCCATTCAGATACCCAAAAACATGTGGGGAGGAACACATAAACAACATAGTGCAAATACACATGATTATACATGGTAAAATTACACTATATATAAATAATGTGTGTGTATGTGTACACAAACACTATTCATAATGCATATTAATTCAGAATAGAATAGAATAGAATTTTGTTGGCCAAGTGTGATTGGACACACAAGGAATTTGTCTTGGCACATATGCTCTCAGCGTACATAAAAGAAAAAGATACATTTGTCAAATCCATAGTAAAGAAGAAAGAAGTCAAGAGATATGCCACAGACTGCCACGTGGTAGAGCAACCATGAAGGTCTTGAAATCTGCGATGTGTTACAAAGAGAATTGTGCAAGCCTTCATTCTCTCTACAACAGTCTAGGTGAGCAACAATTAATCTTTAAAGGAACAGGACAGGAAACTTTAGAACTTTGGTGTTGGCGAAACTTTTGAGAATATTATGGAGAGCCAAGAAAACAAACAGATCATTGAAGAAAACCCAGCTGCTGTGGCCTAGTGGTGGAGCTCTTCCTTCACAATCCACAGGTTGTGAGTTCAATCCTAGGTAGAGGCAGATGCAGAGTCTCCTGCTTGGGCAACGGGTTGGATTAGATGTCTGTAAGGTCCCTTCCAACTCTATTAATCTGTTAAAATCAACTTAGAGATCTCACTTTGACACACAAGAGCCAGATTCAAAGAACCCTGTTTCACACATACCATATAAAGATCCAACTCTCTGGAACATATTCTAATGCTGGAGATGGAAAGAACAAAAAAGATGAAGACCAGCAGCAATGGAGATTGACAAAGGAGATGAGTGTGGAGTTGAAAGATCTAAGATGGCAGGCAGGCAGGCAAGCAGGCAGGCTAGGCTGGAGATAGTTCATCATATAGAAAATATGTATGGTCACTAGGAGTAAAAAATTACTTGATGGCATATAATCAATATGCTTGGAACAAACTTCCAGCAGACTTGGTTGGTAAATCGACAATATCTGAATTTAAACATGCCCAGGATAAACATTTTTATTTATTTATTTATTTATTTATTTATTCATTCATTCATTCATTCATTCATTCATTCATTCATTCATTCATTTAGTCCAATACATAATATACATTGAAGAGAATAGATATGTAGTAATATAAATAAAGAAAAGAATAGAAGAAAAGATATTAAAGTATAGGTGAACATATTTGAAAGGAAGAAAAGATAAATGAGATAAGGAGAGACAATTGGACAGGGGACGGAAGGCACACTGGTGCCCTTATGCACACCCCTTACTGACCTCTAAGGAACCTGGAGAGGTCAATCATGGATAGTCTAAGGGAAAAATATTGGGGGTTAAGGGTTGACACTACTGAGTCAGGTAATGAGTTCCACGTTTCGGTTGCTGAAGTCATATTTTTTACAGGCAAGTTTGGAGCGGTTAATATTAAGTTTGAATCTGTTGTGTGCTCTTGTGTTGTTGCGGTTGAAGCTGAAGTAGTCATTGACAGGTAGAACGTTGCAGCATATGATCTTGTGGGCAATACTTAGATCGTGTTTTAGGCGTCATAGTTCTAAGCTTTCAAGACCTAGGATTGATAGTCTGCTTTCATAGGGTATTCTGTTTCGAGTGGAAGAGTGAATACATATATCCATCCTAAAATAAAATACAGACTAGATGGACCATGGTGTCTTTTTCTTCCATCAATCTTCTATGTTTCTATGTTTCTATAATCTACATAATCCACATAATAAATATCTCTTAATTGAATTAGACTTTTTTATATGAGTTAAAATCTTTTCAAATTCAGTGAAAAGTGGTGTCATATCTACTGCCCTCAATTTATTAATACTATTATTGATTAGATTTTTTTTTTAAAAAAAACATCTTTATTACTTTATAGCTAACTCAAAATGGCAAATGTAACCAATACTCTTTCTTTTTTTCTCAACAGAAGTGAGTTGGGCTGACAGAGAATGACTCACCCACAGTCACTAACTTCATGCCTAGGATGGAACTAGAATTTACAGTGTTCAGGTTTGTAGCCTGGTGACTTAAGCACTAAACCAAGCTGGCTATTTTTAGATATTGTATTCCAAAGCTTTTCCATTAAAACTTTTTCTAATTATTTGGAGTAGCAATGCTCTAAAATTGTAACGCTAGTCTCCTTCACTTTCTGGGTTATAGATATTTTTGCTGTCATCTCCAACTTGATTTGGAGTTAACAATCCATTGTATATCTCAGACTCTAGTTTGAAAAGCATTTTCTGGAGAATGTATTGAAAGGCAAGATGTATAGCCATTGATTAATTAGCTGGACCCTTATTGGTATTTAAACATACAACAAGAACATACAAGCAAAAGCTAACAAAGTTGAGTCCAAAGGGGAATATAGGTATCTAGGGAAGTATTGGACAAAGAAAAAAGTAAAAAAGTAGGTGCCAAGAATAGCAAGCATATAACCTATCATATCATATCCTCAAGCATTTAAATTCATGTAAGTTATCCAAATATTACTTGTTCTGACGGCGTGTTTCAACCGCCCATAATTACAGGGTAATTAGTCCAGGAAGACACAAACCACACGATAAAAGGGAAAACCCAAAAGGTTTTATAAACAGAAAAACAGAAACAGCTCCCTTTTTAAATGTCAAAGGGATTTTCTGGTACACACAAAGCACAGGTTAAATGCAATCCAATTGCTCACCCAATAACTGGGAAATTGAGTCCAATTCTAAAGTCCAGAGAGTCCACACACAATCTTGAACAGCACAAAAACCATGATCTTGATGAAACAATGAATCAGATAAACTGCCATGAGGCAAAAACACCAGGTTGCACTTGGTTGCATTAGTCTGTAACACTAATTACCGCAGCCCCACCCAACCACAGGTGGCCTCATTTTCTCTTGTAATAATCCTTCAGTTGTTGTCTCCTATGCATCACTCTACGCATGCGTGGATGTGTCATTAATTTTTGTTCAGAATCCAAGGATGATACAGATGATTGATCTCCTCCTGGGCTGTCTGCCAAACTCCCCTCTTCCCTGTCACTCACACTTCCTTAGTCAGAGGAGGCTTCGTTGGCAGATTCCATTGGGAGCAAAACAGGCCTGCGGCATGTGGATGTTTCCCCCACATCCACCTGCACATTCCTTGGGGCAGGAGGTGGGCCAGAGCTAACCACAACAATTACCCAAGCTGCTATAAAAATTGCCTTCACTTTTGTACCAGAATGAAAAATGGCAGTCATATATTAATTATTTTATAGCAAGTATGTCATAAGAAGGCCATTTATAATGTAGGCCTTTCGACCACCATCAAAAGAAGTCCTGAAAAATATGTCACCTCCTACCTGTGAAATACTGATATGCAATTGTTGGGCACCTTATTCCAGGGCTCAAAAGAGGACCATATTTAAGGGAATGAAACTGGTTTGGGAGGGTGGGATGGACAGATAGACAGAGAAAAAGAGAGAGGAGGGGGCTTTTATTTTTACAATCAAAATACTAATCTAGGAAAAATACAAACTAGTTAACAGAGTTAACATATTCCCCAGGATAAAATGGGACCTCGTTGTGCAAATGGGACTTGACATGGGCCATATTTTTTTTAAAGGACAGATATCTCTCAGTACCAGGGATCTATATTTTCTGGTTACAGAATTTTCAATATTTTCATATCCTTTTTTTTTCACTCCTATGAACTGCAGCTTATAGCAGTGGTAATCATTTCCTGTGTTTGAAAAAGAGATGAAAGCATTCATGGATGAAAGCAAGTTGGATTTAATCTCCTTCTCTCTCATCCACTGCACTGTGCTGATCATTTTCCAAAAAAACAAGACTTAAGCTCATTTTTGTCATGACAAAACTAGTTTCATAATAATCAGATGGCAATTCCTAGTGTATACAATTCTAATATAATTACCAGGAGGCAAATGTAGAGGGAGTTGCAGGTTTGAGATAAAGAAAAGCCTGTGGAATTTTGTATTAATGTCTCTGACTCTCTTATTTGTGCAAGTAATCAATCTTTCTGGGAACAGAATAGTAATTCTTTTGGGGGGGTGGGAGAGAAATGACAAGAGTCTGAGGAAGAAAGAAGATAATCTGAGTTTCATTCTGTACACAGCAGGTCAGCTGTGATTGACAAAGCTCATCACAAAACTATAGCTCCCAGAATAATCCCAGTAGCCGAGTTTCATTTGCAGCCAGAGTAGTGTTAATGACATGTTTAACAGCTGCTTGTTGAAGTTTGGAATCTGCATTAACCTGCAGAGCAGTGAACAGAGAAATGAGGGAGTTGCATTGAAATCAAGCCTTCATTATGCTGACAGGCCAGGTTAAGGAGGAGAGAGGATGTTCTTCAGGAGGGAGGAGAGGTCTCAGGGTACCCATGGTTCAATTGCAGATAAGGGCAGGGGAGAAGATGACAGAGCCTGATCAATATGCACAAAAGGAAGCTGACATGTGCTTAACTCGAGACTTTTAATGAAGGGAAGGGGTTACGCAAGGCAGCAGCAACACACACAGGAAAGACCAGCAAGGTAGCTGATGAGGGGGCAGACATTACAAAGGAAGGGTAGCCTGCCAGCTTGGCTGCACAACAATCATTTTGATAAGACCACCAACCATCTTTCCATATGTCTTTAGGAAGAGCTGCCACATTCCTATGTACTGTATTTTTCAGAGTATAAGATGCAGCAACATATAAGACGCACCATAGATTTTGGGGAGGAAAATAGGGGAAAGAATCTGCTTACCAGGTATTCATCTGGCTAGCATCCTTAGTCTGGTCAGCTTGAGCACATTATTTTATCCCTTGGTTAAGGGTTTAAAAATTTATTCTGAGAGAGTAACAATGAAAGAGCTGAGAACATCATTAGCACCTGGAAAGAAACAGTCTGAGCAAGTAGAGCAATGGAAAAAAAACCTGCAAAGACTTAGGGGTTGAAAAATATTTTTCACAGAGAGTAACAATGAAAGAGCTTGGGTACATTAATAGCACCTGGTTAGGGCTGGAAAGAAATATCTGGAGCAAGTAAAGCAATGAAAAAAACCCTACAAAGACAGGGTTTGGAATACATTCTTGGCAGAGAGTAACAATGAAAGAGCTTGCAAGCCGGTAAGAGCTGGGAACATTGTTAACACCTGATGGGTTAGAAAGAAACTTACTCAGAGCACGTTAAAATAATGGGGGGGAGGGGAAACCTGCAAAGACTTAGGGCTTGGAAAACATTATTCCCAGAGAGAAACAATGAAAGATCCTGCAAAGTAAGAGCTAGGAAGATCATTAGCAGGTAGTTAGGGCTGGGGGGGGGGAAGCTACATTCAGAGTATAAGACACACCAAAATTATCAGCCTCGTTTAGGGAGGAAAAAGGTGTATCTTATACACAGAAAAATACGATAAATCCAGGTCCCCTCAACTTCTCCAGTCAAGGTCTCTGAATTTCTTTACTCTGCAGTATCGATTGCAATGTTTTTACAAGCAAATATTTTAGAGGATATTTTACTCAGCTTTGCCTTTTGTCATGTGTTTGAGAATTGATCCAAATATGTTAAGCAATCTGGTGCTCTCTAGATTTATCAAGCTATTGAGTAGTTTTGGAACAGAACTACTGGAAAGCATACCTTTTATAGTAGATCTGCTTTATTTATTTGCCATCATATTTTAAATGTATTATGGTTGCAATCAGTACTGAAATAACATTGTCCCTTTTTTAAAAACTCCAACAAATTATATTCAACATATTACTTTTGTATCACTAATATAGTTAAAGTCATTCTACTACTTGAAAATTCATTTCCAGTTATTCTGTAGCACGCCAGTAGCTGGAACTGTGGTGATCAGCTTCCTTTAGACTCTATAAATTTTGCAAATAATTTATCTTCCCCCTGTTGGAAGTATGGAATGCTGGCCCAGATCATTATTTTCTCAAAATTTGTACAGTTGAAGAATTACGCCATAAAGAGATGTGTGATCTGATTCACATTTACATTTTTACAATATTAAGAAAATTGTGCCATTCTTCAATAACTTCTGGTCAGGTATATGCGTACTATTATTAATGTTTCAGCATATAATCACGAGCAGCCTCTTTCTCCAAGGAAATGAGGAACTGAACAGGGAATCCTAGGGTCATTGAAAAGCTTGATTAAACACAATTGCTTTGTTTGCCTATTAGCAAAAGATCACTTGGACCACAGTTGTCTACATGGGTTTAGTATAGTACGCCTGCATTTTGAATATTTTTATGCACCTTTGCAATCTATAAAACTTAAATATTACCATGCTCTTGAAATACTTCTGTTTTGTAATAGAAGATTTCAGGAGAATTTTTGTAAGGTCCCATAGTGCCACAGGTATAAGACTTCAAACAAACAAACAAAATAGCAAAATACAGGAGCACTTTAAACTCTGCATCCCTTTGCAAAATCAAATTATGACTCTGTGCTTTCTCCCAGCCTCAAAGCTATGTTATTATCAAAAGGCATATTTGGCATTGTTCTTTTGTCCTCTAAAATGCATGCACCAGATTAAATGTATCCAGATATTTTTGACAGTCACATTTACACCTCAGATAGTTTTCTTAATTCATATTCTGAAACAAAAGTTGAAAAGAAAGATAGAGCGATAGCAGGCTGTTAGATATGAAAATAAGTAAAACATAAAACAAAGCATGCTCTGTAGGCTTTAAAGAGACTTTTGTGGTGGGAAAACATTTTGTTCCTGAATCCTGGTTAACCCACGAAACCAAACATGTTAGCCAACTTTTATAAATTGTCTCTAATTGTTGAGGCTGCATATAAAATGTATGTGTACCGAGAACACCTCATCCCTAAAACTGCAAATATGACAAATGACTAAAATGAAAGTTCAGCTCATTGATCCCCTGATCCCCATGTCTAATTATTAGCTAGATTAAGATTCTTACTGAGTTCCCAAAATGTAATTTGATGTTTTTAATTAATTATAGTTTTCTAAACAATGCAACAATCAACCATGATGCACAGAACAGCTCACACACCTCTGCTGGTGCTGGTGCTGCTGGCAACTGAGACCAGCATGGCTAACCAATGGATCTTTTCTACCCTAAATGTAATTAACGCAAGCTAACATTCTGTTTAAGATTCTATTCAAGGTAAGATCAATTTAATTTGGATGCACAACAGGGATAGCAGACTCTTCCCAACAGCAAAAGCAAATCAGAGCAAAATAAAAACATGAAATAGAAGCATAGATAAATTAATACTAAAAATGAAAGTATAAATCAATTAAATATAAAAATAAAGCATAAATTGGTAAAAAAAATTAATTAAAAATAAATCACTATCTTAACAATACTGTAAAGATTATTCATAAAATTACCAATCAGAAACAGACACAAAAATATTTTAATTATAAAATTAAATTTAATTATAGAGTTCCAGAATTATGAATGAAGTTGACTTTCATAGTAGTTCCAGCATTTCCCTGCTGCGTGATTTATGTCACAATTTTAAGATGAAGCTACTATGTGGTGGGAGGGAGGCAGGGGTGGATTCTAACCTCACCGCCATGTGGCCATACCTCATGGATTCATTATTATTATTTTATTATTTATTAGATTTGAATTCTGCCCCTCTCCGCAGACTTGGGGTGGCTCACAACAATAATAAAACAATGTACAAAGAACAAATCTAATATTTAAAAAATATCTAAAACCCACATACAACACAAGCATACCATACATAAAACTACATAGGCCTGGCTGGGGGAGATGTCTCAATTCCCCCATGCCTGGCGGAAATTGAGACATGCATATGCAGTGGGGAACAAAATTTAAATCCAAAAACAAGATGGCTATGAATGTGCAGTGCTGGAAACTTGGCTTTGGCTTTTGGAAGGAAAAAAATGGAGCAAAAATCCCCCCCCCAAAAAAAATTAAATTGAAAAAAGATGGCAGCCTCCACAGACTGGCACTGACAACCAGTTTTGTGATGCCATCCTGATGTCACCAGCAGTTTGCTCCCATTTTGGGTAAACTGGCCCACTTCTGGAGGGAGGTATCTCTCAGGTTGACCGTAAAGAATGGTGGAAGCATCCCAGCATCTGTGCTTCTTGACAACTAGAGGAAGGCAGGATGAGTTCCTGATGGTGAGAAATGATCTGCCACACATGATCCATGTCACAATTTCTTTTGGAACAGGTAACTTATTCAACAGATCTAACGGAGGCACATGATGACCTTGGAACACAATTGTGTGATGCTGTTTGAGGATTGGTAGGGTTCTAGCGTATGGAGAAGAAGATTTTTTTTAAAAAAAGGCATGGAAAACAAACAAACAAACATCAGAGGTACTGTAATTGAATTAAGCTCTTTTTCTTTGTGGAAACAAAAAAAAACAGCTGGAAGGAAACCAAATCCCCTATCTGTCACCTGAAAACCCTTGTTGAGCACAGATAAAAATCTCAAATTGTTGTCATTGTTTCTGCTTGAAAGGAGAACAGCTTTGCTTCTGTTGAAGTGAAGAGCAAATAATTTCAGTCATTGAATTGAAAGGAGAAATAAACTGCTCCTGTTCCTTCCTAAAAACCCATTGTCCCCCAATTCCCTGGTGGAAGTGAATCACCAACTAGCCATTTTTCATAGGAAATCTCTCACCTTTTCCTTCCATACTTTCAGTCTCACAGAAGTGTGAACCCAATAGGCAAACTCATCATTTCTGTGTTTTCTCAAAAGACTGAGGACATATAAAGAATATCATGACTGAATTAATATTCTTGCCAGCTGTCCAACAAAATTGTTTAAAAATATCATTTAATCAATGCCTTGCTCTACCATTATTTCAGGTTGCCCCACCACCACCACCAAAAAAAAATCTTAACCTCATTTCACATAAAATGCAATTTTAAAAAACAATCAAGAAAAATCCTTCAATGATTTAACACCATTCAGGCATTTTTGTTGTTTGTATCATATGCATTTGGTGGCATACATACAAAAATTCGAAATGGTGTCTATGAAGGGGAGCTTCATTCTTTTGTTGCACTGAAAATGTTTCTAAGGCAGATTTTCAGTATGATACCATGAAGGAGAGGAAAAAGACATTTTGACCTTATTTCTTCATGGTCTGAAGGAGGTTATCTTGAGCTTTAGAGCAGGAGGAAGACAAGCTGGAGGCATGGAATGAGTCAAGAAATACCAATTGAAAGAAATGTTCAACCACAAGCACTGTAGATATACAGAACTGCAAGACTACTTCACTTTCAACCACAACAACACAAGACCGCACAACAGATCTAAACTTAATGTTAACTGCTCCAAACTTGACTGTAAAAAATATGACTTCAGTAACCGAGTTGTCGAAGCGTGGAACTCATTACCGGACTCCATAGTGTCATCCCCAAACCCCCAACACTTTACCCTTAGATTATCTACGGTTGACCTATCCAGATTCCTAACAGGTCTGTAAGGGGTGAGTACAAGTGCACTAGAGTGCCTTCCGTCCCCTGTCCTATTGCTCTCCTATATGTCCTATATCTTTCTTCTATTCCTATATCTCTTTTTCTATTCTTTCATTTATATGTTCTATTACTATACCTTCTTTTCTATTATTTCTTAGATAAATTTTACTATGAGTATCTCCTCTATAACCTTCATCATGTATTTTACTATGTGTATATAGATATATACCCACTAAAATCTTCATTGTGTATTGAACAAAATAAATAAATAGAATAAATAAATAACATAAGAAATTGAAAACCTTTGCTGCTGTTTCAGACAATCTGATACAGAAAAGAACTAAGCCGACGTAATTTCAAACCCAACTGATAATGCAAGATTGAACAGGATTAAAGTTATTTCCAAGCTAAATAAAAAAATCTTATGTCAACCTACCATTTTTTAATTTAAAAGAATGGAATGGCAGTATTCACAAATAGCAAATTATAATTATCTGACTTCAGCAGAGTTGAAGAAGCCACATACCATGTTCAAATGTTCCCATGCCTGATGGGAAAAAAAGCTGTAGAAAAGTTGATAATCATATACAATGCATGCATTCAAAAAGTAACACTGAATCAGCTTCATGGGTGAATATGACCTAAGATCAAGCAGTGCAACATTGTTACCTTTTGGTAAATAGTAAGAGATTCAAATCCCTCCACCATGTTCCTAGTGCCATTATGCAATCTTCTAGGACAGCACATACACATATGTTGTGGGATGTTGAAAATGTCATCCAAAAGTATAGTAAACGGCCAGGGATACTTGACTCTTCATCATAGTAAGTGATCATTTTGATGCCAAAAATTATTAATTTGTGCTACAGAGAATTTAGACTTTACCATCCAGACATTACACTGTAATTGAGGAGCAGCCAACACTGAGGCTGGAACAGAGCAAGCTATTCCGCCCCGAGTTTTCGGAGAGGGGCGGCATACAAATCCAAATAATAAATAAATAAATAAATAAATAAATAAATATTCACAAGAAACAATTTGAGAGATAAATTATGTCTCCTCTCCCACACTTTTTGTATTATTTTGTGTTATTTTCATCTCCCCCAATCCTTGCTGATTGATTTCTGAACAGTGATCTTCTGGCACTCAATTGCTAATTATGCTTGCATGTAATATAGCTTATAAAGTTTGTGTTAAATTTTTCCCGTAAGCAAGCAAGCCTGTTTTCTATCTCAGAAACCATCTAAACTGAGGGCCAGGAAAACTACAAGAAGCGTAAAGAAGCTTTTCTATTTTCTCAACGCCATCCTTCTTATGGTTGTTGTTGTTGTTGTTGTTGTTGTTGTTGTTGTTCCACCTCAAATCAGCAAACACTAAGTATATTTTTATAGAGCGACAGAGAAAGAGTGACCAATTACTAAAACCTGATAATCTTCATAAACATAATTTGGAATGACTTGTTGGGGGGAGGGAGGGTCTCCCTCCAACTATTTTGAATGAGGAACAGAAGGAAATAAATGTACTGTACTAAATACTAAATACTAAACCTTATTAACATTGACCCAAAATATTTTTCTGCTTGAAAAAAGGGAACTTTTTAATGTGTTGGATATGTGAAAAGGTTGTACTTCTTTTAGAAACAAAATTGAAAAAATGAGATAGTTCACAAAGCAAAGAAAATAGATAGATAGATAGATAGATAGATAGATAGATAGATAGATAGATAGATAGATAGACAGACAGACAGACAGACAGACAGACAGACAGACAGACAGACAGACAGACAGACAGACAGACAGACAGACAGACAGACACACACATTTTGTAAATATATATATTTAGGAAGCTAATGTTAAATTCTTGTTTTGGGCATATAGGTTAATAATTGCTTAAATCTGGATGCTTTTAGAATAATTTAACACTAGGAAAAATGAGTTTTAACATATGATCAGTTGATCTTCAGGGAAAAAGTCAGTGATAAAATTTGAACAGAGAGTATTCTTATTTTATTAGATGTGGATTATATAGGTTGAATTAATAAGAATAATAGTCCAAGCGAGTCTTGGAATCTATAAACCTTGATTTATATGCCAATTGGATATTGTTTCAATGGACTAAAATAATGGAATAAAATAAACATAAAAATACTCATCCACTCAAGAATTCAATTGGATTGGCAGGTGTATCTTACCATACCTTAGCCACCCTGAGACCCTGTGTTGGAGGCAGAGATGGGACCAGGACCATCCAGAAGTTATCAGCTACCTTTGGAGTCGGAGATAAGTGGGGCTGAAGAACAACTCGAGCCTGTTCCCAATGTGTGCATGCACAGAGCTGCCAGGAGAAGGGAACAGTTAAGGAAGAAGAGCTGATTTGGGATTAAAGACACAGGTGGATGGTGGATGGCCTCTCCCATAGGGAATAAGGAGGAGCAAAAAGAGAGTGGAGTTTGCAGGAGACAATTAGTTCATTTCAGTAGTGTGGAGATCTGTCCATCACTCTTTGAGACTCGTTGCCATGTCCGTTATTATACAATATTCTGTTTGGAAGATATCGGTCTGGTAGCTCTCCAAGCCTGAGAAGGTTGTGGTTGTAAATAGACTAGACTAGACTAGACTAGACTAGACTAGACTAGACTAGACTAGACTAGACTAGACTAGACTAGACTAGAATAGAATAGAATAGAATAGAATAGAATAGAACAGAACAGAATAGAATTCTTTATTGGCGAAGTGTGATTGGAAACACAAGGAATTTGTCTTGGTGCATATACTCTCAGTGTACATAAAAGAAAAAGATACATTTGTCAAGAATCATGTGGTACAATACTTAATGATTGTCATAGGGGTCAAATAAGCAATGAAGAAACAATCAATATTAATAAAAATCTTAGCATGCAACAAGTTACAGTCATACAGTCCTAAGTGGGAGGAAAATGGTGATAGGAATGATGAGAAAAAAGTAGTAGAAATAGAAGTGCAGATTTAGTAAAAAGTTTGACAGTGTTGAGGGAATTATTTAATAGTGATGGCATTTTGGGAAAAAACTGTTATTGTGTCTAGTTGTATTGGTGTGCAGTGCTCTGTAGAGACATTTTGAGGGTAGGAGTTGAAACAATTTGTGTCCACGGTGCGAGGGGTCAGTAAATATTTTCACTACCCTCTTTTTGACTCGTGCAGTATGCAGGTCCTCAATGGAAGGCAGGTTGGCAACAATTGTTTTTTCTGCAGTTCTGATTAAATTCACCTTCGAAAGACTGTTTGCCAGGACTTTGCTAGATGTGAATGAGAGGAATTCACATTAGCTTTAATCAAAAGGTGTTTTATTGGGACAAGGAGTCCACTGCATGCTTTTTTTTTGTCAGTACACCATGTACATTCATTTGGACGTGATCTTGGCTTGATATAAAGTACTAAATTGTCTGAAAGTTACAATTCTAAACTTCTGTTTGAACAGGTGGCAATATCTAGCAAACCATTTTTGAGCTTCAAAGCTAAGCAGGGTTAGTCTTGGTTTGTAATTTGATGGAAGAGTTCCAGAGTTCTGAGGCTATACACTACACTTGGGAAGTAGAAAAAGATTCCCACTAAAAAGACAGTGTAAATAATTCACCTCAAGCTATTGAAACCTTTTAACTTACCTTGTATTATCTTGTATCCAAGTACCATTTTGGATTGTTTTAAAATACACTTTAAAAATTAAAATAGTTTATATATGAAGAATTATTATGAGAAGAATTTTGAATTTATATTAGAATAAGTTTTAAATATGAAAAGTTTTAAATATGAAAAATTATAATGAAAAGTTTAAGAAATCATTTCTTAACATTTACAATAATGAATTGTACTTGAATATGTATTCTTTTTTCTGTATTCAAATTTATACTTTTGAGATAAGCGGGGAAAATACAACCCCACTTTTATGTTAAATGTATGTCTGTCTGTTCATCTATTTTATGAAAATTAATAAAAAATATTTGAAAAAAAATAAAAAATAAAATTGTACAGAATTTTTTAAAAATAATATTAAATCTAGAATCTGGAGGAAGGCAATCATTGCTTTGAAAGCAGTGCAAAAATTAAATATTGCTATAAAATGGTAGATTAATGAGTCATAGCCTATTATGAAGACATACAGTACATTTATGAACAATAGGGAAAAGCAGTCAATTATAGTTCTAGGAATCCAAATTAATGGTCTTTGATAAAGTAGTTTAGTTTTACTTAGATGTGTCATAAGAAACTTCTAAAACTTTGGAATAAATGAAAGGAATGCTCATCCTAGCAATGTTATGACCATTTAATCGTTTTTCCATAAGAAAAGATTAAAATGCTTTACTTATGCTAGATTAAATGCTTACTCGATAATTGCAATGGACAGTATGCTTTCAGAATAGGAGAATTAAATTAAAAGAAAGACAACTGCAGAAAATGTACTAGTGGTAGAATTAGAGAGGGTTTCATCAGCTCCGGATGCCTCCACTGTAATGAATCTGTCAAAAGATAATAATATTTTAGTGAAAGGTGCGATTGGATAAGTCACGTTATTTATTAACTGTTACCTTAAAATATCACTTTTGTCTTATTATTAAAGAGTGGTTAGAGTGCAGCAGGGCTGCCTGACATAAAGCATTAAAAAAAGATTATAGCTCTAACAGGGTTCAGAGTATATTCTTTGTGCTGTAAACTCTATAGCATAATTTACTAATACATGATGAGCAGAACCAGCCAGAGAAGAACACTAAACCAGCAGAGACCGGATTCTTAGTCTGCTCCCATAACCTATCCAGTACATTTAGAAGAGTTCCCTGGAGCTATATTTGCCATAACACTTTTAAACCAGCCAATATCAACATCCTTAGCATCTAACCTTGATGTTTCAAACTGCCACAATTAAATACCTGCTTTTTGCTTACCTGGCTTGAGAACAGATAGAAGAGGAAGAAAACATTGTATCGCAGAATCCGAGATTCAAGCTGCCTTCAAGTTCTCCCTCCCTGATAATCTATCCCAAATCAATAAGAAAAAAATACGAAGGTTGCCCAGAAAGCAATGCACCACATTTTTTTTCAGCCTGGTATGAATGTGAAACCTTAGATAGACATTATTTGAATTGTCAACAGTGCGTGATGTACGTTACAAGCAGTGTATCGTCATTTAATTTCTCACTGCAGAGAAAGAAACTGTTGGGAACATTCACAAATGTTTGTGTACAGTTTATGGAGAATCTGCAGTTGACAGGAGTACGGTTAGTCGCAGAAGGCATTTTGAGGATAGCAAAGAGGTGATTCGCACAGTGTAGAAATGGCTTAGTGTCCAGAACAAGGAGTGGTACCAACATGGTATACACGCCCTTCTGTCTCACTGGAGGAAGGCCATAGAACGGGATGGATATTACATGGAAAAATAGAGAGTATAGAAGAAACAACATTCTTTCAGTGTGATCAATAAATAAGTGTTGAAGAAAAAAATGTGGTGCTTTATTTTCTGGGCCACCTCGTAGGAGCACATTTTTAGAGCTCACATAAGATAGGCTAAAAAACTAGCTATTTCCAGAAGAATATAATTTTTCCCTGTAAAAAAACAATATATCGAAATAAGAAAAGTCACATGGAAATAAAATGGGATCTTCTCTCCCCTGCCCTCCCCTCCTCTTTTCTCCCCTCCTTCCCTTCCCCTCCTCCCTTCCCTTAATTCTGCTCTGCTCAAATCTTTTATCTACCTTTATAGATTGGTAGATCATGGGTTAGGATTAGGATTAGTATATATATTTTGACTATAGTGCCCACATATTTTTGGCAGCTGTATAAATATAGGAGCTGTAAAGATTTTGAAAAAAGTTGTGTGGCATTTCAAGTCTTTAACATATTTTTTAGAATCCCACAAATGGTTTATAACAGTCTTGGTTGCCTTGGCAGTGGATTCTAAAACTAAGGCTACTTTACCATTTTAGGATATAAGTAGACTTTGCTTAACTACCAGCCATTTCAAAGTGATATCATTTGTAGAATTGTTTTATGGCCTGCAAAGGATATGCTGTCATTAATGATTGTGTCTGCCCACATCTTCCCCCACAGTCATGTAACTGAATGTTGTGTGGGTCAGTTTGACAATGGGTTAATAGCTGCAATGGGTTATAGTAATAAGATTGCAATTCACAATCACCATGAACAAAGAAAATTGTTCCTGGCCATGTAAGTGCCTTGACTTATGACTACAATCATTTATGGCGATAACTCCAGGTTCAATTGTGGCTTTGAATTGAGGAAAACCTCTAATGCCCTGACTTAAAAATATCACCTCTAATCTAGATTCACTATATTGCATTTTGGTGTCACTATCTTTTGATAATCTCAACAGGATATTCAATTTATTTATTTATTTATTCATTCATTTGTCCAATACACAATACATATAGAAGACAATAGACATGAAGTAATATACATAAAGATAATATGTAAAAATAGAGGAGAAGATATATGAAAGGAAGAAAATATATATGATATATGAGATAAAGGAAAGACAATTGGACAGGGGACGAAAGGCACACTAGTGCACTTATGTACGCCCCTTACTGACCTCTTAGGAACCTGGAGAGGTCAATCGTGGATAGTCTAAGGGAGAAATGTTGGGGGTTAGGGGTTGACACTATTGAGTCCAGTAATGAGTTCCATGCTTCGATAACTCCATTGTTAAAGTCATATTTTAAAGTCATATTTTTTACAGTCAAGTTTCGAGCGGTAAATATTAAGTTTGAATCTGTTGCGTGCTCTTGTGTTGTTGGGGTTGAAGCTGAAGTAGTCATTGACAGGTAGAACGTTGCAGCATATGATCTTGTGGGTGATACGTAAATCGTATTTTAGGCGTCGTAGTTCTAAGCTTTCTAGACCCAGGATTGTTAGTCTATTTTCGTAGGGTATTCTATTTCAAGTGGAGGAGTGAAGAGCTCTTCTGGTGAAATATCTTTGGATGTTTTCAAGGGTGTTGATGTCTGAGATGTGGTATGGGTTCCAGACAGATGAGCTGTATTCAAGGATCGGTCTGGCAAATGTTTTGTAGGCTCTTGTGAGTAATGTGAGATTGCCGGAGCAGAAGCTATGTAAAGTCATATCTTTTACAGTCAAGTTTCGAGCGGTAAATATTAAGTTTGAATCTGTTGCGTGCTCTTGTGTTGTTGGGGTTGAAGCTGAAGTAGTCATTGACAGGTAGAACGTTGCAGCATATGATCTTGTGGGTGATACGTAAATCGTATTTTAGGCGTCGTAGTTCTAAGCTTTCTAGACCCAGGATTGTTAGTCTATTTTCGTAGGGTATTCTATTTCAAGTGGAGGAGTGAAGAGCTCTTCTGGTGAAATATCTTTGGATGTTTTCAAGGGTGTTGATGTCTGAGATGTGGTATGGGTTCCAGACAGATGAGCTGTATTCAAGGATCGGTCTGGCAAATGTTTTGTAGGCTCTTGTGAGTAATGTGAGATTGCCGGAGCAGAAGCTATGTAAAGTCATATCTTTTACAGTCAAGTTTCGAGCAGTAAATATTAAGTTTGAATCTGTTGCGTGCTCTTATGTTATTGCGGTTGAAGCTGAAGTAGTCATTGACCGGTAGGACATTGCAGAATATGCAGCAATTGTTAGAGAAGTGTCTGGCCTTGAAATATTTTATTTGGAAAAGCATGATCAAAATATCTCCTTATACCATTTTCTAGATTTAAGGAACCCCAAACTATATTAGTGACAACTGTGCAGAAATAAACCTAAAAACAACAGAACATTACCTTGATTTCTATTTTCCCTGCAGCTTCAGAAGCTATGAGTATTAAATTTCTTCCTTTCCCAAAGCAACACCCGATATTTGAAAAGGAAAAAGAAATGAATAAGAGGTTTTCACGGTTCCAAATAGTTTTTACTCTTAGTCTCCTAAATTTATCAACATGCAAAACATAATGGAACTTTGACAAATCTTAATAAAAGAGTGGGCCTTCTCCAGGTCCCGTCAACTAAACAATGTCGGTTGGCGGGCCCCAGGGGAAGAACCTTCTCTGTGGTGGCCCCGGCCCTCTGGAACCAACTCCCCCCGGAGATTCGAACTGCTCCTACTCTCCTTGCCTTTCGTAAGCTCCTTAAGACCCACCTGTGTCATCAGGCATGGGGGGAACTGAGACATCTCCCCCGGGCATATACAATTTATGAATGGTATGTGTGTATGTATGTGTGTTTAGAAAACGGGGTTTTTTAAATGTTTTTAGTAGAAATTTAGATTTGTTGTAAATTGTTTTTTCACTTTGTTGTGAGCCGCCCCGAGTCTGCGGAGACGGGCGGCATACAAATCTAAATAAAAATAAACATAAACATAAACAAACATGACATGATTATGAACAGCATGTTGACTTATTTTATTCTTTTGCTGTGGACACTTCTAATTATTTCCAATTCCTCATACCGGGCTTGTTTTTTGGCCTATTTTTCTCTCGCTAGGTCCTGGTGTCAACGTGGTAGATATCACTTTGTTACAGAGAAATCTAATTAAATCAAATTTTACATTTGCTTTAGGCAAACAATTAAATGTCCCAGTATTTTATGGACTCAAATCACCGTCTATTTTTTCCTCTCTCCTTAAACAATGTCATTGGAAAGTGCATATTGATTAATCAGAACATTCCATTTTTTTTAAAAAAAAGAAGTCTTTTAAAGTCTTGAGTGCTTTTGTGATTAAATTCTCTGAGAAAACATTACATTTTAGTGCCATTTCTTTTCACACTGAGGCATTGTGCCTTGAGTGATTCATTCCTTTTCTTTTGCTCTCACCCACTGCCCTGTTGCAAATGACACCCCTTGTTCTACCAAAAGGAAAATCTATATGAATGTATAAGTGAGAGAGCTGCCTGATTGTATACATTAATGGGGGAAAAACAATCCCACCCTGTGAGATTTCTTGTTCTCCTTTCTTGTGTGTATCTCTTTAGCAGGGAGGCTCCCCAGGATCTTGTAATTGTATCACTAGCGATGGAAGAGAGACAAAGTGTTTTGAACAGGCTACAACTGATTTTCAACATTAAAGGGATTACTCTTAAAGGCAGAGAGTCGCGTTTTACACACATAGATAATTAGTTAAATAAGCTTTAAACGTGTCTTGTGTCTGGGTACTATATTTGTTATAAAATTATAAATAATTATTTCACTTTAGTCATTGTATTCTACAAGCTTCCATAAAATATGCAAATATAATAGTGTTCTGTCTGGGTCACTCCAGAAGCCAATACCAACCCAAAAAGAGAAGCCAGACACACTGGTAAAAGGCAAAGGCAGTTTTATAAAAGTCAAGAAAAACACAGGTAACAGAAAATGTCCTTACAAACAGGAAAATGCTGTATCTTCAGATATATCCACGAAGGCAAAAGTCCATGCAGCAATACAGAATTCTTGCTGCCAAGCCGAGGCTGTAGATAGCAGACCTACACCTCCCACGGGTCTTCCAAAGCTGCTGGGCCACAAGCCAGGAACAGAGACGCCGAGAAACAAGACAGGATAACGCAACTCCAAACTGATAACACTCCACATGGCTTCAAGGGCTTGCCTGCCTTTTAAACCCTGCTAAGGAGGACCACACCCAAACCCAGCTGTTCCTAATTCAGTGCTGATAATACTTCTTTAATTGCTCCTTTCTTTGATCTGACCATCTCTGTCGCATGTCAATGACGGCTTGAGCGTCATCACCTAATGACTCCAAACTACTGGCTGGGGAGAGGGCCCCCCCCCCGGGGCTCTCATGCTGTTCTCCTTCATCCCATTCCTGATTTTCCTCTCCCCCGTCCGACTGTTCAGCCCCCTCCTCTTCGCTGTCATCCTCCTCTGGGCATGGAGCCAGCAGAGACACAGCCGGTCCCTGAGCAACCTCAGGCTGAACCACAACATAATATATATTTCGTTAATCTTATAGCAGCTTCTGATTATGCATCCAGGACCAGATTATGGGAGAAGCTGGAAATGTATTTATCGATTGGAGGTTTCTCACTTTAATTTATTTTACATTTTAATTCATTCATAATTCATTTCCTACACCCCAATACAACTCTTAAGGCTGGGTGCAAAATGTAAGGGTTTTTCTTGAAACCAGTTACAACTCAAAAGAGAGAAAAAGACTGATTATTTCCCCTCCCCCATTCCAAAGGTGCTTTTTCAAGAGGCAATTGGACTTTCTTTGTTTCTGCTTGAATCTGTTTCACTTCTCATCTAAGAAGCTTCTTCAGTTTAGTTCAGAACTGAAGATGCTTCTTGGATAAGAAGAGAAACACCTTTAAGCAAAAAAATTAAACTCCAGTTGCCTTTTTAAAAAGGGGACTGGGACTATCATGACCTGGGTGACTGAGAATCTCCATAGATATTTGGCCCCATTTTTAGATTAATAACATGGTGAGATGTCAAAGATTATAATCAGAAAACCAAGATTACTGCTTTTCCCACAATTTATAAAGCATTAATAGTCATCAAACAGAACAAGTGATTACCTTTAGCTGTAAATATTTAAGAGTAGTCATGCATGCCACTGACTCAAGGAAAGCCCAGTGTTAACATACTGTTTTTATTTGACAAAGATCTGCCAATGCCATTCTTAAATTTTTCCAATCCATGGGAGGACATTATGTTCCACTCTGAAACACCTATCTGGTACTTGTTTGCTTTAACTCGCAGACCAGCAGCTCAGAAACACATGAACACCTCCCTCAGTCTGACTGTCAGCTGGCTAATATTCCTTGCTGTTATTAATACATCGTCAAAGTATGGACCTACACTGGGTAGCTTGTTTAAGATTCATTCTATTGTGTCTTGAAAAATTATGGGGCCACGCTAACCCTGAATTGAGCCTATTAAATCTCAAAGCCCCACAGTGAGTAACTATCATTTAGGCTTCTGTGGTCTCATGATCAACAGGGAGCTGCTGGTACACTTGCGTGAGGTCTAACTTTGCAAAAATGATGCCTGGGCCCAGGGTGTGTAAGAGGTTTTGGACTACTGGCACCAGGTATGCACTCTGCTGTAACACCTTGTTCAATGTGCACTTATTGTCAGCACATATGCACAAAGACCCATCTCCCTTGACTATGGGGACTATGGGAGTTTCCCATTTTGCATGATCGAACTGGTTTTAAGATTCTCTGCCCTATTAGTCTATCTAGCTCTTTGTCAATCAGTGACTTAAGCACAAAGGGTGGTGTAATGTTATTGACTGCACTTGGACGTTTAAACTAAAGGAAATAGAGGTGCCCACATACTTGCCCAGCATTATGTCGAACACGTCACCTTCATTTTAATGTTCCGAACTAATTATGACTAAGAAGACTAGGAATGTGATCTCTGGCAATCATTAGCAGCAGACTAGCTTCTTGGTTCTCATATTTGACTATCATGCTTTTGATGCCTACCACCAGACTTTTGGGGATACAAGTTCACTGCTTTTCTACCATAAAGTGGTGTTACTTTAGGAAATCTTTTGGCTCAATTGCCATTCCATAATATGTTTAGCTTAATGGTTAATTCAGAGATTATGTCAATGTTTTCCTCTACAAGACTAAATAAAACTGTAATTCTACTTGGATGAGTTCCAAAAACTATGTTTTCTCTACTGGAGGGTTTTAAATGGAATTAGACTATTGAAATAAAACTTCCCTTTCAAATCTGGATTTCCGTTATATATTTTCCCTACTTTTGACGTAACACACTTCAAATAAAGCTTCTATTAACTAAGGCTGCAACCATGGATTAAATATTTATTCTGACATTATTGGACTGATAATATCAATTTCAAAGTTCAAATTTTAATAAGGTATTACAAAGCATGGAAAGAAACAAACTAATCAAGCCAAGTTTCATATTTCCTCCCTTTGTATAAAATGATAATTGAATTTAAAGCTATGCTTTGTCTCTTTAATATCTGCTAAATATGGATGAATTACTGAATATATATTTATTCTCAGACTCATTTGAAGGCAAATATTTACAAGGCTTTTCTTTTGTAATCTGATTTTAATATCTCAACTGAAAATGATTCATAGCATATGACTTCAAATACCCTGTAGTTAAGAAGGCCAAAAATTAATTAACTGATTCTACCGTAGGTTTCTTGAAATTAATGGTGCCATTTGTTTTATTATTTTAAATTATTGTTCCTTTCATTACATTTCAATGCCTTGTATCCAAATTGCCCTTTTATTATTATTCTTATTTTAGTATCATAATACTGAATTTCCTGTTTTTCTGCACACATTCTAGCCTTTTAATTTAGAAAGAAAACTGACATGTCTTGAGATCCATTTTAAAGACTTTACCAGAATACCACAAAATGAATGTTAAGTGTTACAAGACAAAACAACCCATCTTCTTGGAGGCTCAAAGAAAAAGAATTACTTGTACAATACATGATTACCCTACCTGGGGCACAAAATCTATTTAATCAATAGATGGCAGCAAAGGATCAAATTTTTGTTATCTACTGGAATTTTTCCCTTTTTCAGATCATGGTGAGCTTTTGCCCTTGCTGTGCTGAACCATAGTGGTGATATTCTGCAGTAACTGATGTTGCAGCTCTTGACAGAATCAAACTCAAGTACCTAAGAACGCCTCTACTTACGAACTTTTCTAGATAAGAACCAGGTGCTCAAGATTTTTTTGCCTCTTCTCAAGAACCATTTTCCACTTACAAACCGGAGCCTCTGAAACTGTAACCAGAAAAGGCGGGGAGAAGCCTCTGTGGGGCCTCTCCAGGAATCTCCTGGGAGGAAACAGGGCTTCCACCTTCCTTGTGGTTTTCCCAGTCGCACACATTATTTGCTTTTACATTGATTCTTATGGGGAAAATTCCTTCTTCTTACAAACCTTTCTACTTAAGAACCTGGTCATGGAACGAATTTAGTTCGTAAGTAGGGGTATCACTGTATTTAATAGTCCATTTGCAAATCCAGGAAACTATTTCATCCCCCCTTTTTTATTTTATATAATAAAACAAAATCTTAATAAAAGGGAAGCAAACCAAGAAAGTTGTAGGGTATTTAGGAGGAATGGTATTTCACTCCGGTAAAGTAATGATTCAATGTCATCTCAAGCTTCGTCTTTGACCCGGTCATGCCACTCTTTCTTTAGGGCATGTAGCTGCAGAAAGATCCACTTGATGTTTCAAGACTTTATGATTGTTCTGCAAACAGATGAAGTTGTGTCTCGCTGTCTGGCTTGATAAATATCCACACCTGACCAAGGATAGCCTTCAGCATCGACAAGTGTCTTACTCTGATTCCAATATAGTTTTGATCCTACAGGCATTTTATAAGCCCGTTCACTTCTCAACATGGACTATGAACTCTACACTAAATTATTAGCTAACTGTTTATAAGTGATTATAGGTCACATTATTCATACGAATCAAACTGGATTTATTCCAGATTTACCCCTTATTAGGAAATTCTTACATATTACACAAATCAGCAAAATTATTAGATCTTCATTAGCCATATGTTCTTTGGATATATTTAAAGCCTTTGACTTTTCCAAAATACATTTTTAAAAACAAATAACTAATTAAATTTTAATTTGGCACTGACTTCTATAAGATGATTTAATACATCTACAAACTAACTAAATCTCAGATAAATCTTAATAGCTTTGATTCAGTTCCCATTACATTTTTAAGAGATACTAATCACCATTGTTATCCAACCTAACTTTAGAAGCATATAAAATGGGAGATAAAATGTATCTTTTGTATCTACTTTCAGGTGATAGATAGATAGAATTCTTTATTGGCCAAGTGGCACAAGGAATTTGTCTTTGGTGCTCTTAGTGTATATAAAAGAAAAGATACATTTATTAAGAATCATGAGGTACAACTAAAGATTATCATAGGGTACAAATAAGCAATCAGGAAACAATCAATATTAGTATAAATCATAAGGATAAAAGCAAGAAGTTACAGTCATACAGTCATAAGTGGGAGAAGATGAGTGATAGGAACGATGAGAAGACTAATAATAATAATAATGCAGTCTTAATGAATAGTTTGATAGTGGTGAGGGAATTATTTGTTTAGCAGAATAATGACATTCAGGAAAAAACTGTTCTTGTGTCTAGTTGCCTTGATGTGCAGTACTCTATAGCATCGTTCTGAGGGTAGGAGTTGAAACAATTTATGTCCAGGATGTGAGGGGGTCAGTAAATAGTTTCACAGCCCCCTTTTTGGCTTGTGCAGTATATAGATCCTCACTGGAAGGCAAGTTGGCAGCAATTGTTTTTTCTGCAGTTCTGATTATCCTCTGAAGTCTGTGTCTGTCTTGTTGGGTTGCATAATTGAACCAAACAGTTACAGAGGTGCAGATGATATGATCTTGAGTCCCTCAGATGATTCTCATTCATGTAGTTATATTAAAGAGTTAAACAAATTTGCAGAGCTGACGCCACTATCAGTTAATTTTCATAAATCATGTCTGAGGGTTTTTTTCATAAATCTTAAACAACGCAGAAGGAAATTTCCACAGTTTTAGGGGTTCTAATGTAATCTTTAAAATATTAAGCCATGACTGTAATTCAAAATATTAATAAAATCTTTGCAAATATTTTATTTGTTTGTTTGTTTGTTTGTTTGTTTTTATTTATTTATTTGGTCAAGTATGTATTAGAGGTATACAAAGATATAACAAATAAAATCAATACAGACTGTGGAAACCTTTGCATCTCATTTGGAAACCAAGGACCCAGAATATGGAGGAAGAATGGAGAGGTACCCACTGCAAGATGCTTGAGGTCCAGTGTAACATTTCTACAGTCTGTGTTGATTTGGGGAACCATGTCATCTGCTGGTGTTGGTCCACTGTGCTTCATTAAGTAAGTTCAATGAAGCCTACTGAGAGATTTTGGAGCATTCCATGCTTCCATTCACATACAAGCTTTATGGGGATGGTGACTTAAATTTTCCAGCAGGACTTGGCACCTGCCCACACTGCCCAAAGCACCAAAACCTGCTTCAATGACTGTGGGATTACTGTCTTTGATTTGCCAGTAAACTCACCTGACCTGAACCCCATAGAGAATCTATGGAGCATTTCCAAGAGAAATATGAGACACATGACACGGAACAATGCAGAAGAGCCACTATTGAAGCATCCTGGTCTTCCGTAACACCTCAGTGGTGTCACAGGCTGAACCTTGTATCATCATGCCCACCATCCTTGTCTTATTGTCCGATTGTTCTCATTTATCTGTACTTGCTTATGTTTATGTTTACCTATACCTTCTATCTTGTACATGTTTGACAAACAAATAAATTAAAAAATGGTTTTAAGATGAAAAGATTATTTGTTGCATTTTAATATAAGGTTATATTAAATATAATATATATATATTATAATTATTTATATATGTGATAACATGGAAGGCAATTTCTTCATATATTTCTTTTTTTTCTTTACTGCCATATTTTCCAGAAATAAGACCCTATCTTATTATTAGAGTCTGCGGAGAGGGGCGGCATACAAATCTAAATAATAAATAAATAAATAAATAAATAAATAAATAAATAAATAAATAAATAAATAAATAAATAAATAAATAAATAAAATAAAATAAAATAAAATAAAATAAAATAAAATAAAATAAAATAAAATAAAATAAATTATTATTTTTTTGCAACCAAAAAAGGCACTGGGTCTTATTTGGGGTGGGGGTTACTCTTCTGCTGTCAGAAGCCTCTAGGAACTTCATCAGTGGCCAGCAAGGCTGGCAAGGCTTTCTGTAGGCCTCTGCAGCTGATAACAAAGCTTCAGATCAATCCAGAGCTCTTTTATCAGCTATAGAGGCCTTCAGAAAAGACTTCCCAGCTGCAGAAGAAATGGGCCAGAAAGGCAGGTGTCTGTGTCTGCCGCCATCTTTTTATTATAATTTTCTGTGGGGTTTTGGCTCTCTGAGCATGCTCAGAAGGAAAATTGTCCTTCTGCACATGTGCAGAAGCAAAATCATGCTGGGGATGTGCACACACATGAATCATTGTGACGCATACTGACCACACCGATAAGAAAAGGTAAGGAACCCACCTCTAAGAATTAGGGCTTATTTTCAAGATAAGACTTATATTGGGTGCATATGTAAAAATCAAGCTAGGACTTACTTTCGTGGTAGGTTATATTTTTGGGGAAACATGGTAATTATTATTCCTATTTTCTTAGCTGTTTTTCTTACTATTTTTTCTTTTCCATTTTTCTTTTCATCGATTTATTTTTTCTAGTTTGAACCAAATGTTTATATTAATTGTAATTTTTTAATAAAATTATTTTATTTTGTTAATAATAGAATCTGGATACCAGCATAGCTCCTATTTGTTTCACAAAGTCATGAAGAATAACTGAAGAAGCTTCTTGGATAAGAAGCAAAGCATCTTCAAGAAAAACCAGAGTCCAGGTGCCTTTTGAAAAAGCACCTTTGGGACAACCCTGATCTGAATAACTGAGAATCTCCACAGTTAGATTAAGGAAGCATTGTTGAAATGCTTTGCGTGGAACTCATTACCGGACTACATAGTGTCATCCCCAAACCCCCAACTCTTTACCCTTAGATTATCTATGGTTGACCTATCCAGATTCTTAAGAGGTCAGTAAGGGGCAAGTACAAGTGCACTAGAGTGCCTTCCGTCCCCTGTCCTATTGCTCTCCTATATCTCCTATTCCTTTCTTCTATTCCTATATCTCTTCTTCTATTCTTTCATTGATATGTTCTATTACTATATCTTCTTTTCTATTATTTCTTAGATATATTTTACTATGAGTATCTCCTCTATAACCTTCATAATGTATTTTACTATGTGTATATAGATATATACCCACTAAAACCCTCATTGTGTATTGGACAAAATAAATAAAAAAATAAAAAAATAAAAAAATTGATTGAGAGCCATTTGGGGGGGAAATCAGCTTTTTAAATAAAATTATTCACATCAGCTATTAATGGACATAAAAATGTAGAAATAATAGTACATGTTTTTAAACCATTCCTTTGTATTATTCCCCATTTTATTTTTTTCTTTCAAAGGAATAATAGTAATAACAGTAATGTCCATATTAGTGACTTTCTCTACCAGCAATGTTCAGAGATATATTGGCAGACTGATGCCATTTCCTCAGTCTCTACTGCCATCTGGTGGTATAACACTAAAGATGCATGCTGTGGATCCCTGCTGCTCGACTCAGCAAGGGGCTGCAGAGTGCAAAATGAAGACTCTCGAGCAATCAAGCATATTGATTCCATTTCCCCCCCCCCCTCCTCCCAGATGGGGTCTGTTCCTTCATCACATGAAATGCATGCCTACGTGGGCATGATTAATACCCCGTGTACAGATCTACCTTCTTCAGGAGCCATAATCATATTTTAGTCACATAGCTCTATTTGAAGTTCATAGGTCAAGGAAATAAGTCTGATACAGAGAAATAAATCCATCTTGGATGAAAAATGGCTTCGTGACAACATTTGCTGTGCTTAACAGAGTATTCAACATAATACAATTCTGGCTGAGAGATGTCCAGTGGCTGCTGTTATTCTTTTTCCTGGTAGGCAGTGATGGTCATGTGTTATATTTTTAATTGTTGAAAGCTACCTTTAATTGTTGAAAGCTAACAGAAACGGGTAGCGTATCAATTCAGTAACAAAATAACAGGATATACAAAATAGAACCATGTTTATTGCAAAATTTATACCTCTAGCCAGACCCTTTTGTCAAATTTTGTGGAATCAATATTTTAACCCTTCAGAAGTGATTGGCCTACAATCCCAAACTGATATTCCAGGAGTTATTCCAGAAACATAGTTGGCCTTCTCCGGGTCCCGTTGACCAAACAATGTCGTTTGGCGGGCCCCAGGGGAAGAGCCTTCTCTGTGGCGGCCCCGGCCCTCTGGAATCAACTCCCCCCCAGAGATTAGAACGGCCACCACCCTCCTTGTCTTTCGCAAATTACTCAAGACCCACCTTTGTCGCCAGGCATGGGGGAGTTAAGATATTCCTTCCCCTAGGCCATTACAAGTTATGCATGGTATGTTTGTGTGTATGTTTGGTTTTTTTATAATAAGGGTTTTTAGTTGTTTTATTAAATTGGATTGTTACATGTTGTTTTACAATTGTTGTTAGCCGTCCTGAGTCTACGGAGAGGGGCGGCATACAAATCCAATAAATAAATGAATGAATGAATGAATGAATGAATGAATGAATAAACAAACACAAGACATTTCCGCAGCAAGATCACATTTATAGAAACATGCAATGTAGTATATCAGGAAGTCTGAGAGAGAGCACACTGATCTGATTTTTAGGCAGAAAACAATTCCATAATATCATATCTGACCTGTTGTACCTGCAAGACTCACCTCCTTTTCAAGCTACTACTCTGGATTTCCACCCCTATAACTCCATCTTCATATGCTTTGAGGTTGGAACTTCTCATATATGATCTTCTATAACACTACGTGATTCTCTGGGTAATGTTTCTGTCAACTTCTGTCATTTCAATTTGTTTAACTTTACTTTAGTGTTCCTGTCATGTTAACTGCTTTGCTGCTGGAATGTTTTAAGTTGTCCTTAGCGTATTGGAGAGGGTGGTATGTTGGCTATTTTTGCTCTTCTGTGCAGTTAATCCTAGATTAGAAAAGAATGTTTGGTGTCCTTTTGATAGTACATTCACTGGTGCATAGGAAAGGACATTGCTCAAATGCCTGACTACTCCTGATGAAAAACAAAGTGGGAGATGGGAATAGCATCTACATAATTTTGGAAGTCAAATGAAAATTTATTTTAAAATAAACTACAATGATCAACACATATTTTATGGACAGAATGACAAATGTGTTGTCCTGATTTAGTTATGACGAATGCCAGGCTGAAATGGAAGGAAACATTATTTGATCGTGATTTTAAAAGAGGTCTTGAATATTACAGAGCTTGGTGAAACTCTAATCAGAGAGAGCGGTTATTAAGGAATTATTCTACAACTGGTAGTCCTTCATGAAATTGTGATTCTGCCCATTAGTAATAAGAATTTTATCTCAGAATGCTGTTTGGATTTCTCCTGGACCTACAGCATCTCCAGAGGCAGAAAAGATATAAGGCCTGCCCTTTACCAGGTTTCTAACACTTCTTATATTTCTTTGTACATGTTTTTCAAGTAATTTTAACATTTAAAATTATACTACAGTGATACCTCGTCTTACGAACTTAATTCGTTCCGTGACCAGGTTCGTAAGATGAAAAGTTCGTAAGACAAAGCAATTTTCCCCATAGGAATCAATGTAAAAGCAAATAATGCATGTAACCCAATCCCAAAAGTCACCCCTTTTGCCTTGTGCGGCAGGGAATCCCCGCCTCCGGACTTCCGTTGGCAGCTGAAGCACTGGGATTTCCTTGGGGCTCCCCTCGCTGGGAAACCCCACCTCCAGACTTCTGTTGCCAGCCAAAGCGCTGGGATTCCTCTGAGGCTCCCCTCGCTGGGAAACCCCACCTCCAGACTTCTGTTGCCAGCCAAAGCGCTGGGATTCCCCTGAGGCTCTCCTCGCTGGGATTCAAAGCATTGCTGGCAAAACTGAAAGGGACCCTCAAGAGAATCCCCGCGCTTCGGCTGGCAACGGAAGTCCGGAGGCAGGGCATCCCAGCAGCGGTGGCTCGGGTTTGTAAGGTGAAAATAGTTCAGAAGAAGAGGCAAAACTATCTTAAGCACCGGGATCAGATCATGAAAAGTTTGTATGAAGAGGGGTTTGTAAGACGAGGTATCACTGTATTTGCTATTTTAAAATTTGATTCTAAGCATCCCATCTTTATTGGGTTTTTAGTGTTTTTTGAGCTCATTTTTCTCCAAACAAACATTTCCCATGCATTGATGACATTACCTAACCTGTTAATGACACACACCTGTAGGCTAGAACAACAAAGCTCAGATAACAGCAAGGACACAAAAATTCAATTATTGTATATATATTTTCAGTACTATTAAATACATTAAAATAAATAAAGCCAGGTGTTTTCCGAAGAAATGCAAACAGTGAAGTTGACAAAGGCTGACAAAGACAGACACTAAAAAGTATGTTACAGCACAGATGAATGGTCCTGTTAAATCTGATGACTGAACATACAAAGAGGAGGGATTTATTGTTATTGTTGTGGTTGTTGTTATGGTTGTTTTTAATGCACCTATGCCCAGGATTACATTTTTGCTATCAAATACTGCATTTGGAAGGGAAAAGGAAGAAGCAAAAGCAACATGGACAGAATTCACAAAATCCAATAAGGATTTACACAGATTTATGTGTATAAAATCTTCTGAGTGGTGCAGTAGCCTACAGGTGAAGATGTTCATCCTACTCAGCAGGTTGAGAGTTCAATCCTAAGCAGTGACAAATAATAATAATAATAATAATAATAATAATAATAATAATAATAATAATAATTTATTAGATTTGTATGCCGCCCCTCTCCGAAGATTCGGGGTGACTCACAACAGTAATAAGAAACAGTGTAATAATGGGACAAATCTAATAATAAAAAATATATAAAACCCCCAACAATTAAAAGCCATATAGCACATGAAATATAAAACACACCAAACATGAAATATAAAAAACCTGGGGGAGATGTCTTAGTTCCCCCATGCCTGGTGATACAGGTGGGTCTTGAGTAACTTGCGAAAGACAAGGAGGGTGGGGGCAGTTCTAATCTCCGGGGGGGAGTTGGTTCCAGAGGACCGGGGCCACCACAGAGAAGGCTCTTCCCCTGGGGCCCGCCAAATGACATTGTTTGGTCGACAGGACCCGGAGAAGGCCAACTCTGTGGGACCTTATCAGCCGCTGGGATTCATGCAGTAGAAGGCGGTTCCGGATGTTTCTCTATCAGGGGGCAAAGACAAAATATCTGTTTTGAAATCCATTTAGGCATCAGGAAGGGCATCCAGCCAGTAATCACTTAGCTCCAGTGGCCCCAACTCCACCCCAAAGCAAGGGATAACAGGGTCATTAAAAAAAACCTTTTCTTTCTGCAAATTCTATGAGACACTGATGTCAAAAATTAACATTACTATAACATATCCCCTTGATTCCTTATTACAATTTCCTTTAACTTCTACTTATGGCTCCTTTATTTAGAATATGTTTTACATTCAGGTTCAAGAGAGTTTCCATGCAACTAATATGGAAATATTATAGAAAAAACAATATTGGGAAGAATGAGTCACTTCATTATTATGTGTTTTTTTTAAGGGAGAGTGTTAGATTTTGTGATTGCTATTAAAGTATAATATTTAATATACTGATGCAGGAAAACATGCCTGTTGGGTAAAAAATATACATCAATATATTCCTAGTTAGAACAGATAGTAACATCACAGTATCTAATATAATGTTCCAATTCAAAAGGTTTGTTGAGTGGTTGCAACCACTGATGCAATGGAAATGTGTCTGTCAACCTTTGTTTAATCCTTAGCATCTGGTAGTCAGTGATATCCAATATCCAAGATTTAATTCAAATGTCATAGAGCATAGCCACTAAGAGCCTATCGCCCATGAATTTGTATAATATGGCTTTTCCTGATGTTGACGCCCCTGTCAGCCTTGGACAAAATTTCCAAATGCATCATAACACAACCTTCTAATTCCAAGGAAGGCAGACTGAGATTTATATGTATTTTAGCTTTATATATTTGGAGAATAATGACTCTGTATAATATAGAGAGGTGTGTATTTGTGTGTGTTTATGAATATAAATACAATATGAAACTGGCTCCATAACACTCTGTGTGTGAGTCTGAACATAAGAACGTAAGAACATAAGAAGAGCCATGCTGAATCAGGCCAAAGCCCATCGAGTCCAGCATTCTGTGTCAAACAGTGGCCCACCAATTGTACATGGGGATCTTGAGCAGAAAGAGAAGGCAAAACCCTCCCTTTTCCTTGACCCCAACAAATGGTACTCAAGGGAATCCTGCCTACCTCAACCAACATAGAGGTGGCACATGGACATCTGTTTCAATAACCACTGATACACTTGGCATCCCTGAATCTGTCTAATCCTGCCTTAAAGCTATCAAGGCCAACAGCTGTCATAATCTCTTCTGGAAGTGAATTCCATAAACCAATGATCCTCTGGGTGAAGAAATATTTCCCTTTATTTGTCCTCGCTTTCTTACCTATGAGCTTTAATGAGTGCCCCCTTGTCCTAGTATTGTGTGATAGAGAAAACAATTTTTCTCTATCCACTTTTTCTATACCATGCATGATTTTATACACTTTGATCAATCACCCCTTAAACACCGTCTTTCAAGGCTGAAGAGACCAAGGAGTCTGTGTGTCTGTCTGTGTGTGTGTGCAGTAGTAGTAGTAGTAGTAGTAGTAGTAGTAGTAGTAGTACAGATTAACAACAATTGTGAAGTTGTGTCTGACCCATCGCAACCCAATGAACAACGTTCCATCATGCCTACTGCTTCTGTGAGTCCATTCAGCCACCTCATTCTCGGTCATTCCATTCTTCTTTTGCCCTCAGTTTTTCCCAGCATTAGGCTCTTTTCCAGTGAGTCCTTCCTTCTCATTTCATGGCCAAAGTATTTGAGTTTCATCTTCAGGATATGGCCTTCTAAAGAGCAGTCAGGGTTAATCCCCTCTAGGACCAACTGGTTTGATCACCTTGCAGTCCAAGTGACTCAAAGGACTCTTCTCCAGCACCATAGTTCAAAGGCTTCAATTCTTTGGCACTTAGCGTTTCTTATGGTCCAACTTTCACAGTCATATATTGCAACTGGGAAAACTATAACTTTGACTATACAGTAGTCCCTCACTATACCGCGCTTCACCTACTGCGGCTTCACTTCATCGCGGGTTTTCAAGAAATATTAATGAGAAAAATCATTTGCGGATCTTCGCTGGTTCGCGGGTTTCTGAGGAAGTCGATCGGCAGATTTAAACAGCCCGCGGAACTCGATCGGCAGGTTTTTAAAAAAAAATATATATCTAAAATTGTAAATACTGTATTTAAATACTGTATCTAAAATAAATACTGTGTGGGAAGGGTTTATAAACACTTAAAACAATGAAAACTTACCAAACAATTACAATATAAATACTTAAATAAGTACTATCAGTCGATAAATTCCCCATCGCGGATTTCACCTATCGCGGCCGGGTCTGGAACGTAACACCAGCGATAGGTGAGGTCTTACTGTAATCACTTTTGTTGGCAGAGTGATGTCTCTGCTTTTTAGTATGCTGTCTAGATTTGTCATAGCTTTCCTCTCAAGGAACAAGCGTCTTTTAATTTCTTGGCTGCAGTCTCCATCTGTGGTGATCTTGGAGCCCAGGAAAATAAAATCTGTCACTACCTCCTTTTCTTCCCCATCTATTTGCCAGGAATTGAGAGGTCCGGATGCCAGGATCTTAGTTTTCTTAATTTTGAGTTTCAAGCCAACTTGAAACACTCTCCTTCTTCACCTGCCTCAAAGAGTCTCTTTAGTTCCTCTTCATTTTCTGCCATTAGAGTAGTATCATCTGCCTATCTCAGGTTGTTGATATTATTCCTGGCAATCTTAATTCCAACTTTTGATTCATTTAACCCTGCTTTTCTCATGATGTGCTCTGCATATAATTTAAATAAAAAGGACGACAGTATACAGCCTTGCCGGACTCTCAATTTTGAACCAATCAATGGTTCTGTGTCCAGTTCTCACTGTTGCTTCTTGACCCGCTGTATAGGTTTCTCCAGAGACAAATAAGATGGTATTCCCATTCTTTCAGAACTTGCCACAATATGTTTTGATCCACACAATCAAAATCTTTAGCATATTCAATGAAACAGAAGTAAATGTTTACTGGAACTCTAGTTTTCTCCATGATCCAGTATATGTTGGCAATTTGATCTCTAGTTCCTCTGCCTCTTTGAAATCCTTCCTGTACTTCTGGTAATTCTTGATCCATATACTGCTGTAGCCTAGCTTGTGTTGTGGTTGGCTTTGGCTCAGTTCCTGCCACAGGGAATGGGGAGGTGGATGCAGGGGAAAATTAAACATGTCACAAGCCTGTGTTATTGCCGACAGAATCAGATCAGAGTTTAGTTTCCTCGGACGAAGAAGAAGGTGGGAGTGACTCGGCAGAGGAGGGCTTGGCACATAGCCAAGGCAGTCAATCTTCCTTATCTTCTATTGCTTCAGATGATGACATTTTGGACCCACACAAGCGCAGAATTATGCGTAGGAGAGACCAAGTAAGAACATATTACAGGAAATAAGGAAGGCCACCTGTGTTTGGGTGGGGCTCCAGTAATTAGGGCTGCTGCTATAAATAGCTGAATGTGAGTTTGGCCATTGTGGAAGAATATCTGTTGCAGTTTCGTCAGGAATCTTGTGTGCTGGACTTTGTTGCTTTTTCACGCCATTGAAATCAAAGCAGAGCAGCGTGTGTGT
The DNA here is from genome assembly GCF_031021105.1 of Erythrolamprus reginae. NCBI lineage: Eukaryota > Metazoa > Chordata > Lepidosauria > Squamata > Dipsadidae > Erythrolamprus > Erythrolamprus reginae. The sequence continues at coordinate 99,512,836 of NC_091953.1, read as the reverse complement.
GTGTCTCCCTTCGTTGGAAGAAGAAGGGGTGTGAAGTTTCTCCACAGCTACTGGCTAAGTACTTAATGACTGCTTAAGGGAAATTGTACAGACTACCTGGTTATTTTGGGAAGAGTGCTCTTTGCAATACAAAAAGAATGCTTAGTTTATTTTGACTTTTGTGATAAAGAACATTGTTTTGAATTTTCTAACGTGTGTGTGTCTGAAATTTGTATCCTTGAATTTTCGGGAGGCTCCTATCAGAGAGCCTGACAGAACAGCTTGTAGGATTTTAAGCGTACGTTTGCTAGCATGTGAACTGAGTGCAATAATGCAATAGTTTGAATATTCTTTGGTATTGCCTTTCTTTGGAATTGTAATGTGAACTAACCCTTTCCAATCCTGTGGCCACTGTTGAGTTTTCCAAATTAAAAGTAGCACTTTTACTGCACTGTCTTTTAAGATTTTGAATAGCTCAGCTGGAATACTGTCACCTCCGCTAGCTTTGCTGTTGCTCAGATTTCCTAAGGCCCATTTGACTTCACATTCTAGGACAGTGATGGTGAACCTTGTTTTCCTTGGGTGCCGGAAGTGTGTGCGCATGCACTATTGTGCATACACGAGTGCCCACACCCATAATTCAATGGCTGGGGAGGGCAAAAACATCTTCCCCCACCCCCTGGAGGCCCTATGGTGGACCAGAAATGGCCTGTTTCCCAACTTCTGGTGGACCCAGTAGACTCGTGTTTCACCCTCCCCAGGCTCCAAAGGCTTCCTTGGAGCTGGTGGAGGGTAAAAATGCCCTCCCCGACCCCCCCAAAGGCTCCATGGAAGCAAAAAATGCCCCTCCATAGCCTTTGGAGCCTGGCCAGCACACACATGCACGTTGGAGCTGAGCTAGGGCAACTGCTCATGTGCCAGCAGATATG